>NC_134484.1:97676141-97886141 GCF_040206685.1 Ascaphus truei | reverse complement strand
TTCATAAATCCATGCTGACTATTACTAATAATTTTGTTTTCCATTAGGTATTCCTGAATATTATCCTGTTTTAAACCTTCAAGTAGTTTCCCTACTATTGAAGTCAGGCTTACAGGTCTGTAATTTCCCGGTTGTGATCTAGCTCCCTTTTTATATATAGGCACCACATCTGCTTTACGCCAGTCTTGTGGTACTGAGCCTGTGGAAATGGAGTCCTTGAATATTAAATATAATGGTTTGGCTATTACTGAGATTAACTCCTTGAGAACTCTTGGATGTATGCCATCGGGGCCAGGTGCCTTATTTGCTTTGATTTTTTCAAGTCGCTTATGAACTTCTTCCTCAGTTAACCAATTGTTCATTAATATAGATGTTGTGGCTTCTTCCTGCGGCACTACAATTGAAATTGATTCTTCCCTGGTAAACAGAGGCAAATAATTTGTTTAATACCTCTGCTTTTTCCTTATCTCCAATAATCTGCCTGCCCATCTCACACTGAAGGGGTCCTATATTTTCTTTTTTGATATTAAAGGTACTTAAAGAACTTTTTAGGGTTGACTTTACTTTCTATTGCAATCCTTTTTTCATTATCCATTTTTGCTAATTTGATTGCCCTTTTGCAATTTTTGTTACATTCCTTATAATTCTGATACGATTTCTCCGTCCCTTCTGACTTAAAGAATCTAAACGCCTTCCTCTTCTTGTCCATTTCCTCCCCTACCTGTTTATTTAGCCACATTGGTTTTGACTTATTTCTTTTATACTTATTACCCAAGTGTATACACTGACGAGTGTGCTTTTATAACAATGTTTTAAAGACAGCCAATTTATCGTCTACATTTTTCCCTGAAAAACCAGCATCCCAATGTATTACTTGTAGATTAGTCCTCAGTTTATTAAAATCTGCCTTTCTAAAGTTTAAGGTCTTTGTTGAACCTAAGTAATCTGTTTGATATTTTATTTTAAATGAGACCATGTTATGATCACTGTTACCCAAATGTTCCAGGATTGCTATTACTTCTACATTGTTTGATATTACCAAATCCAGTATTTCCCCTCTCCTGGTTGGTTCCTCAATAATTTGAATCATATAATTTTCTTTAAGCACCCCAAAAACCTGTTTCCTATTGTTGTAATGCTAATCTCATTGCCCCAGTCTATGTCTGGATAATTAAAATCACTCATTATGCAAACATGACCTAGTTTTGATGCCTTCTCCATTTGCAAAAGTATTTTAGCTTCCTCAATCTCAGATATTTGGTGGTTTATAGCATCTCTACAAACCTCTTCTTTACACTTTTACCTCCACTGCTAATTTCTATCCACAAGGTCTCTACATTTTCATCATTCCCTTCAGAAACATCTTCACTTATAATAGGTTTTAGATTCGGTTTAACATATAAACATACTCCACCTCCTCTTCTATTTGCTCGATCCTTCCGAAAAAGGGAATAACCCTATAAATTAACTGAGTTTCATCCAACTATGTTTTAGTAATGCCTACTGTATACCATACTGCTCAGTTGCAGCTATTAATTCAAGCTCACCCATTTTATCTGTTAGGCTTCTTGCATTAGCAAGCATGCATTTCAGATTTTTTTCAGCCTGTACCATTATCTTATCTGCTCCTTCCTTTCTGCGCCAACTTGGTTTAGTCTTTAGAAGTTTTCTAGTATTATCTGTGTTTACTGTGGGTGTCTCGCTGCTCGTCAATCTCGCACTTGCCTCCATTCTACCTACATAACTATCTAAATAGAATAGATGAGAAAACAAGAAGTTATCTGTTTCATTCCCCTCCCCCCTAGTTTAAAGTCTCAATAAACAATATACTGTATATTAAAAATGTATTGTAAATTAGTATATAAAGCACAGTGGCATTTGTAAACACCTTCAAAATAAAGTTACATTTCAGAGGATTGAACAGTCATTGTAATTAAACTATACTTGTTAAAAGTTTTGGGTTGACTTTTTAATGTAAAATCTATATATTTTTTAATTGTACACCCCACTGTATTAGCTATAAATGATTTTAAAATGTACCACATAGTTAACCTACAAGAAGCTTTAACTGGTACACAGCACATACCTTGCCACAGCTCTAATAAAATCTAACGACACTGTGCACTTATACTTTGGTCCGTCAAGCTGGTCATCGTGGCCAACCAAAGTTAACAGCTGAAGTGTCACAAGAGAGGTGATCTAAAAGAAGAAGAAATACATTATTCATTCAACTCGAGACTGAATTAATATTGGTTTAAACCAGCGATTCCCAGCAGGGTGTTCGGGAACCCCCAAGGGTTCATTTAGAAAAATGTAATAGCAGATCCCAGACAGTATAGGGGCATCCAAAGTCGCTCCCGACAATTCTTTGCATCGACAGCAGCAAAGCATTGTGGGGCGTGACTTTGGAAGCTTCCACAGTGATTGACAGTTTCGCAGCTATTCCACCCATGCTATCTGCAAACACGGGAGGTGCAGTTTGGGGCCTTATTAAGCATGTTTCCCCCCCATGAGCTCAGGACACTACTGCCTGGTATCGGTCAAACGGTTTTGTTAGTGATAGTCGGATGAGGAGGCAATAAGATTTATTCATTCGAATTTTGCAGAACAATTGTTTTCTAGCAGGGGCTGCATAGTGTAAAGAAGGTTGGGAACCACTTGTTCAAACCATGCTTACTATTCCATCTGCTGCAGTGAGAAGGGGAGAGATTAGATTAGCAGTAGGGTCACCAGTCCCGTTTTTTTTAAGGTCTGTCCCGGTTGCCCGACTTCCTTTAAAATGTCTCGTTTTTTGCTGACTGTCCCGGTTTTGAACATCAGAGCAGAGGGGGGCATCAGAGAGCAGAGGATGCAGGCAGGGAGGAAAGAAGGAGGAGAGTTGAGGCTGGTTTGCAGCTGTAGAGGGTGGGGGCTGGGTTTGCTTCAGCGGAGCCCCAGCAGTAAGACCTGGAAGTGAGTCAGTGAGAACTTCCGGTGTTTGCTGCCAGGGTTCAAGATGGCTTCCCCCACCCACGCTCCACAGTGACAGGTAGGGTCCAGAATGGGAGACCCAGCGAATGGGGAGAAAGCGAAACACAGCGAATGGGGAGAGAGCGAGACAGAATGGGGAGAGGGAGAAAATGGAAGGATGGTGGTGGGGGGGGGGGGGGAGATAATGGAGGGATTGGGGGGGAGAGAATGGGGTGTGTGAGCAGGGGGGACAGAGTGGCGGAGAGACAAAGGGGAGGGGTGCAGTTGGTGGTCATTTGTTTTATAAATATATATTTTTATTGTGTCCCGGTTTTTACTTTTGTAAATTTGGTCACCCTAATTAAAGTAGCCAAGAATATGATGCTATGGTATACAGCAGAGGTGTGCAAACGCTTCTCCCTGTGCCCCCTTGCCTGCTCGCCCCTCCCCAGCCAAATGACGTGTGACCCGGGTTGCCATGGCGATGCGTCGCTGGAAAGTTAAGGTAAGTAAAGTTAGAGGCCTCGCGTGGTCCCTGCCATTTACTTTAAATGCCTTAGTCAGCCGCATGTGTAACCAGTTTACGCAACCCTGCACTACAGCATGTGACACGCAAGTGCCAGATGTTTCACTTGCGCTTATAACGTAAATTACGTCTATTTGAGAAACATACGGAACCAAACACCTGTATGAATCTGCACACATTTTCCAGAAGGAGACTACATATATAGATTTTTCAATTTGCTTTAAAAGCAACAGATTTGTGCATTTGAGAAGTCTGAAGGGTTTATTCATTAAAGTGTGATCCTGCCTATTAGTGCATGAATAGCAGGTCATGCTTGATCGAGCTCAAATAGCCCTTATCAAAGCTTATTGAATTCCCCCTCCCCTTAACCCTCTGTGCGGCGGCAGCCCCCCCGGTACTCCGATCATGTGATCGCTCAGTCACCGCTGATGGAGGGGGAATAATTCCTCCCCTTCTCTTCCATCACTTCAGATCGCGTCCTGAGCTCCACACGACTGCAGGACACCATCTCCCTTGAGAAAACAAGCATTTGGAGGGGAGGGTAGGAAGAGGAGAATGTAGCCACTACGCCAATAAATTAATTTGAAGAACTCGTGTGTTCTGTCTGGCGATATTGATCCCTGGTATTAGTCCTGGTCTCCCGTGACAGTAACATTCACATGTCTCAGACAGGTCTCCAACCCGGTCTTCCACCATCATCTCTTAGCATACAATGCTTCATCTTTGAAAGTTAGTTTTCCAAGCATGGTGAGCCCAGACTTTGGAGGGGTTTGATTTCCTATGGCTTCTCCCCTTTGAATCTGTGTTCAACAAGTGTTTGCACAGGCAGAGCCCCCCCCTCCTTTCCCTACCCTTATTTGTATTGACGCGATGGGCCAAGTGTAAAGGCAACACTTGATTGCCAAACAATCCCCCATTCAGACTCCCCATAGACATGCAACTTGTCATTAAGGTAAAACCGTTTAAGGAAGCCAATTGGATTGGTAAATCGCTTACAAAAAAGGGTTTTTGGCCTGCTAGATGGGATTTCACCTTATGTCTACAAAACGTCAAGTTTAGATATATCCATTACAATGTTGGTCCAATAAAATATACCACAGTTGTTTAAATACAAAAACACAACTGTTAGGTACATTAAAAACATTTAAAAAAATAAAAACCTGAAAAGTCCAACTACTTGCCAAATGGAGACAAATACTGGAAAATGATAGAATAAAATAGCTAGCGTGGCTATTTGAGAGATATAGGGCTCGAGGAGTAAAGAATAAGAGAGATAACCATCAACAGCACCACTTACCTGGGAGAAGATATTTGCGGTGGGTGCTACTCTGCTGTCAACAACGCTGTATAATATTGCCAACAGTCTGTCCAGGGGGAATGGCTTGGGCCCTAGAAGGTGGTTACTCGTCTGGAAGTACAGACAATTATTTAAAAATAGCCAAACACCAATTTTAACAGTCCCAATAAGTCTAAAGTTGCCCTTTTTTTGCATGCCATCACTCTGATCTTCCTATCAATTTATAAACATTAAGTAACATTTTCAAATGACAAATATCCACCGTCCCCGTGAGTTCTGCCTCTTTCTTTTTGGCTAGAAACAGACAACGTTTGATAATTTTCAAAAACACTCAAAGGGGTTTTTTATTGCCATTAAATCCAGTACACCAAGGTGTTTTTTTTAAAGTTTATGCTAAAAAAAGTAAAACCCAAAGAGCCAAACCAGCTTCTTATCATTCCATAACCAGTGTTACTTTGCAGCTGACAGAACTGATTAATGTTTTTTCCAGGTCTGAGGCACGGGGTCTGAGGCGTGGAGCTCCCCGACTTCCAGAGATACTTACCCTGGAAGGTGTCCCGGTCCTTCATGCAGGTTTGAAGGTCCCGCATGGAGCGGGTCAATATGAAACTGCTTCTCTATTGGCCAGTGCGATACGGGGACCTTTAAACCACCATTACTGTCCACCATGGAGGGTACCGGGGCACCTTCCGAGGCGTTCAGCTCTGGGGACCCTCTGCTTCACACCGACTGTAGTACAAACAAACAAAAAGGTGGAACCACACAAAGAGACAGTCCCTCCTAGGATCAGTGAACTAAGGGCAGTGGCACATGTACCAAGATAGATATAACGGCTTAATATATGAATATATATAAAAACTATTTTCCTTAAATACACATATTTATTTTTAATAATATCTCCATAGCAACCAACCTTTGGCACGCCAGTGTGATAACTTAGCAAACTGTTGTAAACGCAAGTTTAAAGGGGGTAATCCCTCCGAGAACTAATTTCAGTGACATGTTTAAGGGGTCTCGTCTGCGTAATATATGCAATTCCAACCAATTCGATTGTAAGCTCTTCGGAGCAGGGACTCCTTTTCCTAAATGTTACTTTTAAGTCTGAAGCACTTCTTCCCTTTGTGTTATTTATAATCTTATTATTTATATAATTGTAACTATTACTGCTGTGAAGCGCTATGTACATTAATGGCACTATGCAAAAAGACAGACAGACCTCAACCAAATGGACAGAGGAAATACAAACACAAACACATTACTACTGGGGCGATTGAATATTTCCAAGGAAGCAGATTGCATTGTTTGCCCCTTTAAAGTGACTTTGACTTCTTTGTACCTTGTGCACATGAAGGCGTTTAGCGTTCAAGCCCCGTGGTGCTCAACTCCAGTCTTCAAGACCCTCCAACAGGTCAGGTTTTCAGAATATCCCTGCTTCAGCACAGGTGGCTCAATCAGTCCCTGCTTCAGCACCGGTGCCTCTTAAAACCGGACCTGTTGGGTGGGGGCGGGGAGGTCTTGAGGACCGGAGTTGAGCACCACTGCCCTAGGTCCACCGAGTCCAAAGCCCATCAGCTACTTGTGCAATACCTTTTCGTGCTTTTTCAGGAAATCCGTCTTCTTAATTTTCCCATGATGCTAAAACACACAAAAACAAAACAATTTATACAGAAACATATTGTATATTAAACAATTGCTTCCCAACTCACCAGGTCACCTCACAGCATAAATGGCAAGACTGGAAGAAAAATACAAGCGGTGGGCCTAGATTTCTATTTGAATTGTAAACGCAGGTAGAGGTTAGGGCACCTGATCCAGCGTCAACTCCTATTGACTTATATGGGCGGTAATGCCACATCGGATGTGCTAAGCTACTGTATTAGTGACTGAGTGAATGCTTCTGCCCCTATGTCTGATATGGTAAGAGGCAGTCCCAATTGCATGAACATACGCAGATCTTTAAAAGGTTAGGCTTCATATTTATGCAAAATGTAGGCGTTATAAATGAAAACAAAATCCAGAGGGCCGAGGCAAGGCAAAAATAAGGCAATTCTGGGGCCCAAACCTGGTTTCAAATATATCTACGAAAAAAATAATTTTGCCTTCAATGTATTTTTTCTCTCCCTTTGATACATATGGTACAGATTTATTGCAGAAATTTGAAGGGATACGTGCGTGTTAAGAGAAGAAAAAAATAAAGAACCAAATTACGTTATATTTAAAAATTGGATAAAAAGAAGCCAATAATCCAACGATTGAAAAAATAAACAAATCACAAGCCACGCATCAATAGATATACATTAAATAATCAAAGTGCATAGAAAATATATATATATATATATATATATATATATATATATATATATATATATATATATATATATATATATATATATATATATATACATATAAAAAAAAAATAGAGCTGGAAGATTTGCCTCAGAATTGTACCACTTTTGCCTTGATGCATAAGCTCCATAGAATGTAATGTGAAACTGCAGGAAAAACTCTAATAACGGGAGCAAAATTATATGCAAGTTGGATGATGGGGGATTAAAGCAGCGATACTGCTTTCCTTTTGTGCATGTAAGAGTTATAGGATTGAAACAGGGGGTCTCTGGATTCGAACTGCATTAATCTCAACTCTGGGGACCCCCTGCTCCCCTAGATACATACCTCCGTAGGGGGTGCCGGTAGCAACTCCGGCTGAGCTATGTGGGGTGGATTTAAAGCTCCCGCTTCACGCGGACCAATAGGAGGCTGTTATGTCATTCCTTGCTGCTTCCTATTGGCTCATGTGTGACCAGGACATTTAAATCTCCGGAGTTGCCACAGGCACCCCCTGCGGAGATCTCGGCGAGCAGGGGGTCCCCAGAGCTGAAACCAACGCGGTTTAGCTCCAGAGCCCCCCGTGCTTTTCAACTATAAAAAAAACTTCCACGTTCTGCTGCTTTAAAAAACAAACATACAAAATGTAACAAGATATAAATTGTAAGATGTAATGATTACTGCAGTGCTTGAAGGGCATACAACATATAGCAAAGGATATTGTGCAAAGTAATGCACTACTAGAGTCTCTTGTATGGAAGAGGTTAGGAAAATAATATTCAGCATGCGTATCGGGGCATCCGGAACACTTATCTGCCCCCAGATTCTGTCACTTAGCCCACCCATATAACAAAAACTACGAAATAAGGATTTCATCAAAGCCCTCATTTGATGCAGTGCGTTACAATAAAACCAGACATGCGTACGCTTTTAAAGGAGACGCCACATATACCTTTAGGAAGAACCTTTTGTCTGTCCTTGCGGGGTTGTATGAGGCTAAATATGCAGCAATGAGAAGAAATTTGGAGTAATACGGTAATTCCACATGAGCATGTGCTGATAATCCTAGGAAAGAAAAAAAGTGCTCAGTGTTCCCCACATCTAAACGAGCATTTGGTTTTATGAATGTAGTTCATTCTAAGAATGAGCCCGTTTTCCCAATGAGCTGCCTGTAAGCCACGTGATTGAAGTCTGAATTAAGTCAAACGAAATCCTAAAGAGGAAAGCATCAACATTTTCACTGATGTGAATTAGGAATTGGAGTTAATTAGTAACTGGTGGCTTTTGTTTTTGATTACATAATACAATAAAAAAAAAAAAAATAATAATTCAACCTTGGTTAGTAAATACGGTTATCTAAATCTTGACAGGCGTGTGCCAATTCCTGTATCGCCTCTATACTACATGAGGTCACTGCGTTGTGCACTTTATAAACGGCTGGGAATCAGACTTGTCCGATTTTACTTAGTCGGTAAACTAGCAGCTCTTATGCAGAAACTATTGGTGAACTAACTGTTGAACTTGCATTAGACAGTACAGATTGGAGGTTCTCCTGAAGAGTGCTACAGGTCGTCAGCTTACGGAGAAGCAGGAGAATGGAATTATTCAAAGTCAAAAGATTCCAGGGAAGTGTTCATATTTATCTGTAACCCAATTAAAATGGGCACCCCTGCTTTAGGGACTTGGGTAAATAACAGGAGGTTGCTAAAGGTGATGTATTGCTCAGTACCAAAGATGGATGAAGATCTCGCACTTTCTGATATCGGTATCTCAGGATGTACCTTTTAGTTGTGCAGCTTCTCTGTCTTCTTGCTGCATCCTCTCCCACTGTGAACTGAGAAAAGTACCGGTCAACACATCATCTATCCCACACGTCCCCTTTAATGCAATTTCGTGTCTTTCAGAGCAACATAGCAGGCTCCTCAATCCCTAAAGGAGGTTAAACTGCTATTATTTTACTTGACCAGATACTTGGGATTCAGTTTATGGCATCACTATTTTTCATATACATATAGTGTGGGAAAAGTTACTCAATTAGCCCTTTCTGGTATAGCATTGATTCCCAACTCCAGTCTTCAAGCACCCCTAACAGGTCAGGTTTTTAAGGAGCTCTCTGCTTCAGCACAGGTGGCTCAGAGACGCAGTCATTTTGATTGAGTCACCTGTGCAAAAGCAGGGATATAACGGGGGAACTTGAGGACTGGAAATGGGAATCCCTGTATGGATTGTCAGTGTGAAAACCTCTGCAGGAACAGAATATAATAATATATAATACATCATATATATTATTCTTTTTTGGAAGCAATACATAAGGATGTTGGTAGCAGAGATGTAGAAAGATAAAAGCACAGTGCAAAGACCGCACAGACTGTGAATGGCAGTCCTCGCTGTGATTGGTCACTTTGAAGCTTAAAGAAGAATCCCCCAAGGCTTTGATAAAACACGACCAATAGATGAAGTAAAATGGTAATTATGTTACCGGTCTGTGCAATAATCCTGAAGGTAACATGCTCTGTGGGGATCTGCTGTTGCAAGCATTCTGTGGGTACTTTAATAGTGGATATTAATTACACTACCAAAACTTGTTTGCACTTGTCAACCACAAAACAGTTATTGACCGGCTAATCAGACAGCAGCCAATTAACATTGTCAAGGTCAATCTTACCTCGATATCTCTCTCAGATAAACAGTCTGCATAGCTTTCTTCAAATGCGGTTCAATATTTCTCCATAGTTTGTGTGCATCGGTTTCCTTTGCTAATAAAAAAAATAAAATGAAAAAAAAAAAAAAAGACTTAATTTATTGGCCATTTATTGAAGCTGGGACATGTTGTGAAGTGTGCGCAAGACTTCTTACCTTCTGCTCTTATCACAGGTTCACAAAACTTTGGGAAATTCAGGGCCGCCTGTGTGAAATACAAGGACATTCAGTGAAACCGCCTGTGTGCGCAACGTAAAAGCAACATCTATGGAAGCGGCTTGTCCTGATGAAGATCCTAAAGTGCAGGGGTGCGCAATTCCAGTCCTCAAGCACCTCCAACAGGTCAGGTTTTTAGGATATCCCTGCTTCAGAACAGGTGGCTCAATCAGTCCCTGCTTCTTTGACTGAGTCACCTGTGCTGAAGCTGGGATATCTGGAAAACCTGTCCTGTTGGGAGGGGGGTGGAGAGACACACGCTTGAGGACTGGAGTTGAGCACCCCTGCTATAGTGGATCGAAAACATTGGTTGTGCAATAGACAATTTATTTGATCATATTTTCTGCAGTGCTGTGTCTGCTTTATCAAACAAGGTTTTGGGGGAAGTATTTCATATACCCACCGGGTTCCTGAGATACTTACCGGTAATGTCACCAGTGTTACTTTCTGATTTTTAAAGGGGATGTAAATGGTCATTCAATACGATAGTTCAGCTTCCTATTAGCCCGAGATTTGGCAGCCATTTTGTTTCCCTTTAAGGTGATTTAAGCCTGGTAACTTCACCAGAAAGTATCAGAGGAAATGGGGGTTCCCAGAGCTAAAAATAGTGGCATTTGGCTCACAGGGACAGGCTGTAATATACAATAAATTAAAAAAGGGGAGTAAGAAGAAATGCTCCTTTAAAGCAGCAGTTCAAGCAATATCCTATATGTGTGTTATCTTTAATAAATCAGTTCTGCACTATGAGAAAATACTTGTAGTATTTAAAAAAAATGTTTAAGACATTTTTAATGTTTCTAATGTAGGAAGCATTGCAAAAGTGACAGCCCCTTCCCCTTCTGATAGGCTCTGGCTCATGAGCCCCGCCCCCTCTCTAGCAATGCGCCAATTGTATCTAGTAACTGCCCAGTCACTCATATTCCATGAACTACATTGCCCAGAATGCTGTGCAAGAACCGAATTAAATAACCCGGAGCAAGCGATCAATTACAGGGGAACGGATCAATCTGCAGCTTAGCGAATCACTTGTCAGTGTGCAGATTGTATTGATGCACATATTGAATGGGAAATATATATATATATTTAAAAAAAAACGGCAGCTTGAACTGCAGCTTTAATGGACCAGACACAACAACAAAATTCTAAGCTCATTGGAGAAGTGACTAATCATACCGTGTGCACAGTTTACCCGGCAAGCACTATATAAAAGGTAAACTAATCAAATTATATAAAATGTATTTGGGTTAAATAAAATAAAAATTGGAGTTTTTGCAGAGAGGTTTCTATAATTCCGGGTCACACTAAATAAAAGGCTCGTACTCCACGGGATCTCTACAAAATATTCAGAATAACAAAGTAACAAAAATGACTGAAACGGTAGTCAAATTTTGAGCGCTGCTTCTTCAATTGTACAGTACATCAGTCCAACATTATAAACAAGATTAAATGTCGTCACCTAATATCAAGAGCAGAATCCCCCCAAATTACATTCTATATTTTTTGAGCGTTAGAAAAACTGGGTGTTCCATGGAGCTTAACTTATGTACCAGCTCAAGGAACCCCCCTTCCCGCTCCCTGCCCCTCCCCCGTGATGCCTGTAAAACAGACACTGTGTCCCTATTAGAAAGCTACAACTTCATCTCCAGATAACATCGCAACTTTCTGTTGGCCAGAGCGAGCCTTATGACACGGTCATTTTGTGCCCACTGGTGAGAATTCTTGCCCGGTTGGTTCTGCAGGTTGGGGGACAGCAGATCAACTCCACAGTCTAGCCCTCCCCCCCCCCCCTCCAAAAAAAAATGTAAGATACATATTTTGAACAACAAACTTCATAGCCCTTTAAACAAGAAACTCCCTTACCAAATGCCTAAGCTCTTTTATGTCCCTACACACAGTGTAAAAAACCCCCAGGAGAATGTTAATGTAGGACGCGTAGAATTCCGCAGAGAACTCTGGGTGATAATCACTGGAGAGAATCCTTTGAAGTTCCACTGAAAAGGAAAGGGATAGTTTATTCAATAGTTTGGTAAAGGGAACATTCCCAACAAGATTTATATATGAATAATAATAATAATAATAATAATAATAATTGGCTCATGGTCACAATAAAAGTCAATTGAGATTTTAGATTCTTGAGCAAGTGGAGGTGATAAACATAGGAGACCGAGACAGAGTGAGGCATTTTTATAGACCATTTGCAAACTAGATTTACGTAAGAAATGAACGAGGAATTGGACCTCAATTGTTTTCTATAAACCATTGGACAAAAATAGAAGTGTCTGTGGGACGAAGGTCTGACATGTCGCTCGGAAGAGTAGTATGGGGTGAGACGGTCGACAAACCGTGCGGCACGGTGTTTTCCTGTTCTGCTCTTGTGAGAGACTCACCCATGGTGCATGATGAAGGCCGCGTACTATGGCTGGATGTTCAGTTATTTTTGGCAGAGGAGCCTACATCACAAATGCGGAGGTTGCTGTGGGTTTACTTGTCGCCATATTTAAAAGGTGAGATACGATATGGTATGTGTACCGAATGCAGCTCTCTCATTGGTGATATTCAGTGTTCGACAAACCTATACATTTGCTCGCCCCGGGCGAGTGCATTTAACCCCCGGGCGAGTAAATATTGGCCCAAGCAGCACACGTTTGGTACTAGGTGGCGAGTAGATTTTTTTGTGTGGCGAGTAGATTTTTTGGTGATTTGTCAACCACTGGTGATATTAATATATAAAGATTTGGTCTTCAAGGTGCCCCCTCGATAAAAGTTTATAAATTTGGATATGAGTTATGAGAATGAGTACCCCTTCCCGCACCCCCCACACCTGTCGTCCAGCTCTTGTTCCTACTTTGGGAATTATTCATCCTTGGACTTTTTCACGATTTATTAAATAAATATATAGACATACATACAGGCATACCCCGGTTTAAGGACACTCACATTAAGTACACTCGCGAGTAAGGACATATTGCTCAATAGGCAAACAGCAGCTCACGCATGCGCCTGTCAGCACGTCCTGAACAGCAATACCGGTTCCCTACCTGTCCCGAAGCTATGTGCAAGCGGGGAGACTATAGAGCCTGTTACAAATGCGTTATTTACATCAGTTATGCACGTATATGACGTTTGCCGTACAGTACATGCATCGATAAGTGGGAAAAAGGTAGTGCTTCACCAAGTACATTTTGCTTTACATACATGCTCCGGTCCCATTGCGTACGTTAATGTGGGGTATGCCTGTACATAGATCCATACATACATACATACATACATACTTATGGTCACAGGACATAGAGGATCTGCATGCTCCCAAGAGAATGTGATCAGATCTATAGCATATGAGCAAAATAAATGACCATGTATACAGAGAAATAATGACTAATCTTGAAACCATGATGCATATATTAGGATGATCCGGGTAATGGAATAAGGATGTCATGAAGGAGAGTGTGCGTTGTTCACGAACGGACACCCACCAGGGTAATTCAGGAATGCAGTCCCAGTTGCAAATCGATAACTAGGAGGGGACCGGAGCAAAAGAACCTGCAGTTCACCTGGCTACTGGTGTCCTAGAACAACCACGCATATAATAAAGTCACAGGAGTAATAAACCCATCCACAGGGTATCGTTGATATCAGCATAAATTGCGTGTCCATATGTTCTCTCCACATTCATTCGTCTCTCTGAGTGAGAGTGCTGATCGTGTATCACATAAGTAGAACAAAAGTGAGGGAAAAAAAACCATGCACATCAAACAATATGTATCAGGGCTAGAGCAGGTAAATTTAGAAAAAACGTATTTATTGGGCAAGAGCCATGAGATCAAAACAGGAACAAAATCCTTCAACACGTTTCACGCCCGAATTGGCGCTTTCTCAAAGAGTAGTTTAAAAAACACCTGTTCGGCTGCTTTATAGTGCTCACGATTAGATGTTAAAACTGAATGCCTTGTTATCTCCAGGTATATGTACCCGAGGAGAGCGCCTCCCCTGGTAAGGAGGAGTATAAGACATATAAAACGGTACATATAAAATGAATAGCATGCCAACACTATGGAGGAGAAAAATCAGGTAATACATTTATGAATATAAAACAGAGAACAGAGAGGCACTGGAGGGGTGTTAAAACAGAGATACCCCTCCAGTGCCTCTCTGTTCTTTATTCTTCCCTTTTTTTTTTCTCCCCCAATCCCTGTCTAAGTCACAGAAACCTTTGTATATCAGTATTGCTGACCTGAGGAAGAGAGGGAAACTCTCGAAAGCTTTTCCTATGACAAATTGTTAGTCCAAATAAAAAAGGTATCACCTAATACTGAAGAACTCATTTATTCTGCACTATCGCAACTGGACTAACTCGGCTATTTCCGTTTTATTCATGAATATAAACAGATTTACACATAACTAACTTGTATTTACAATTGCAAGTAATATACCTTAATATCAACTTCAGTTATAACAATATCTATTAATGAGTCGGATGATTGTATAAACATATAAAAAAATATTTGGAACGGAAGAACAATAACAAAATGTTGATATAGTAGGAGAGTTCATAATACGTGTGTTTTTCCCCCCTTCTTATTTAGGTTCTTATGTTTCAGTAGCTCCGATCTGTGTTAAATTGGTTCTATTGAATGTCTCTTCTACAAGGTCACAGATCCTTGGATATAGAAGAGACGTTTAATAGAGCCAACTGGAGAGAGATCAGAGCTACTGAATGTAAAGAACCTAAATAATGAAAAACCTCAATATATTCTTTGATAAACATATTTGATTCAACGGCATCTGAATCAAGCAAACTATGGGTTCCCGAAACATTTCCCAAATGTGGACACTGAAAATTCTGCAGGTGTGTCAACCCCAATCAAAATTATTAAAAAAATAACTTGATGAAAAATCCATATAGGATATCAACCTTTATAAACAATAACACTATAGTTAATACATCATCTTGAATGTGGAGAGGGATATACAGGAAGAATGATCAAACCATTAAAACTTTGACATATGGAACACATACGATCCATAAACAATGCCGTTAGATATCCAGTCTCCAGACACTTTTCAGACTGTAGGTTTGGAGGCATAGAGAAATTTACATTCTCATGCATGGAACATATTCCCATCTCTAGAAGAGGAGGGGGGGGGATCGTCTCAATGCACTGAACCGGCGTGAGAAGTTTGGGATTTCTTCTCTCAAAAACACTTACACCCAGAGGTATCAATGTTGATTGGGAATGTCACTTTTTATGAGTTATTAAAACTGACATTGTTATGGCACTATATGTACAGAGAGCTCTAGTATTTTGTATTTAAGGGTGAGGAAGACTGCGGCGACATCTGGGAACAGCAGCAGAAGGGGAGGGAGCCGGCTGTCCAATAGGAACGGCCCTGCTCCGGTCACATGGTTCCCCGGCTCACACTGGTATCAGCTGTGCGCTCAATTCCTGCTGCTCCTGCCGGCTGAACACAGACTTCTGTTGCTGGCACCGCCACCAGGACTTCTGCTGCTGCTCCCAGATGTTGCTGCGTTCTTCCTTACCGTCCGTCGCTGGCTGCAAGTAAGTGATGAAGTATTTTCAGCTACTCTGAAAAGCGCTGGGTACCGGGTAATTTCCGGGTACTTGGTACATCACTAATATAGATACAATTCATTATATACAATTCATTATATACACTCTGCATCAAGAATACCAGATAGTAGTTGACTATTCCTCCACTCAAACCGTGTATTAAGGCTCACTATGTATCGATTTACTATTTATAATCACACTGGGTGCCTTTTGGCATTATACATTATAAGTATCAATTTTGATATATCTATATCTACACATACATATTCATCACCATCATAATTATTATTACAAACATATGTATAGATGCTGTGACAGAAGCACATCCAGGCATTTTATGTACAATCGAATTAGAGCCAAATATATCAGCTTTGTACACATACTGATCAATTTTATTGAGTCGAGTTTTGTTTTGATCATCTAATCTTCAGAATAGATTTTGAATATAGAAATTAAGAGGTTTGTGTAGATTCCTGCATTATAGGTAGTGTTGATCTGGAGACATCGGATGTTTATAGTCTGCACCAGATATGCTGTTTTATTAAATAGGTTTTATGGACTCTCCAACTGTATCAACATTTGTTATTGTTCTTTATTCCGTTCCAAATATTTTTTATACGTTCGCACAATCATCCGACTCATTAATATTGTTATAGCTGAAGTTTATATTAAAAAGGTATATTACTTGCAATTTCTACATCCCATGGAGTTGTAAATACAAGTTAGCTATGTGTATAACCGTTTATATTCATAAAATGTATTAACTGATTTTTCTCCTTTATATAGTGTCAACATTCTTGTTACAGTATATGTCCAAGGCCGAGCTTAAAGTAGCAGTCGCTACGTGCACGCGCGCGCCAAGCACTCTTCCGTAGTTGGCTATTGCAGTTAGCAAAGTGCCTGCATGCGATGTAGCGCGTGGACGTTGCAGCCATTTGTGGAGACAATTTTTATTTGGTCTTTTCAGGCAGCTGCCGCGTGACGGCAGCGTCACGTGAGCTGGTTCAGCCAATCAGGGCGAACCAGCTTCGTGACGCGTCCGCCACGCCTCCCCAATCTCCTGCAGCCATGTTCACAGATTGCTGGGGCTGAAGGAGTGCGCTCGTTCGCGTGTGGCCGCGTAGGTAGTATAATCTCTGCCTTATACTCCTTACCAGAGGAGGCGCTCTCCTCGGGTACATACAACTGGAGAAATCAAGGCATTCAGCTTCAACATCTAATCGTGAGCACTATAAGCAGCTGAACAGGTGTTTAACCTACTCTTTGACAAAGTGCCAATTCGGGCGTCATTCACATTGGCGAATTTTGTTCCTGTTTTTATATCTCATGGCTCCTGGCCAAGAAATACTTTTTCTAAATGTACCTGCTCCCTCACCCTGATGCATGTTTGCTGTGCATGTTTTTTCTCCCACGACATATTGCTGCTGTAGTGTAGTGGACAGTGGCGATCACTGCCTGATATAAATGTAATTACCGTTTTAATTTTTTCACGTTTTTGAATATATATTTTTTTTCTTTTCGCTCTCTTGAAATTTCTTAGATATGATATGGATGCCCTCCCTCCAACTTTTTTTTTTTTTTAAATTCTGTACATGTTCTTGCCTGGGAACTGGGTTGGTATTTAATGTTTTGTATCCATTTACCAATATTCTGTAATGTATATGGAGTTGTCCTTATGAGCATTACATTGATTTTTGCAAAGCAGCCAGATTGTTGAGGTGTTGCTTGGGGTGGTTTATGTGGACTCCGGTTTTAGGATGTGGAGGTCATGGCGACGCTTGGGCTTTGGGGGCGGTGATCCTTTAAGATTGAGTAGGACGGATAGTCAAGTGACCTGGTGCCTGATGAGCGCACTGTAGACACGTTGTCCACGTGATAACGTTACAGGTGTGGGCAGAGCCAACGATGCATCCACATGACGTCAGGAGAAGGGAGATGGGGTTTCTGTTTGTCTCTCTTTCCCGCACTGGCTAGTATTTAAACAGCTGCAAGAAGGATTACATTGTGGGTGGCACATGGTGAGGGGGCTGTTCCCCAAAACGTTATGCCGGTCCCCACCCTAAGGGCAGGTTGCAACTGTCTAATCTTGTTATAGCATATTGTTTTTTCAATACATTATTGTGCTTTACATTTATTGGTGTGCAGTGTCTTTTCAATAGTTTGGTACAATTAGAAGTTCAACATTGGCAGGTCTAACCAAGAAGAACTGACCTCGGCCAAGCTTAACCTGACTCAGGCCAACTACAAGAGCCCACTTCAAAAATAAAAAGCCATCTGTTTCTTTCATGCATTAAAATGTAAAGTAAACTAATATTATTAGTCATTTTGATTCAAGAAAGATATTATACAACAGAGAATAAGGAAGTGTTGGAGGAGAGAGCGAGAACGGTAAAAAAGGAGGTTGTGGAGAAAGAGCACGGAGCAGTTCGGGATTTTCGAAAGTGAAAGAGCAACAGTGGTAGATAGAGAAAAAAATTACAATGAAAAAGCAGGAGTGGGTAAAAATAACCACACACACACACACACACACACACACACACACACACACACACACACACACACACACACACACACACACACACACACACACACTAAATACCTTTACTGTAATCAGCGAAATACAAGGGCAGCGGCTCAAGGCACCCGGTGTTTGGACGAAACGTTTCCCAAACAATTTCCGTCAGAAAGATGACAGTCACGTTGCTCTCAGTCTGTAATGTTAAAGGACAGTTCTGTCAATTTCTTTGCTATCAGAGACACCAGGAACATAGCACAAGGTTCCTAACAATTATTGGCAGCTAATGTGTCTACCATCAATTGGGAAATCCCACATAAGGCTTGTATTGGTATACAAATGTTCTCTTCAAAAAGTGGGCGCGGACGGAAACAAGAACTCCCCCTTACCCCCTACAAAATAGTGGCGAAACCGGCGAAGTAGACGTCTCTCCAGAAACTGGGCTTGCATATTTTATTATTTGTGGGTGCATCTTGCTCGTCTACTTTTTTTTTTTTAAATATTAAATACTATTAAACTATTTTGGGGTCTCCATCTTTTACCCCCCATATAAGGAGTATATCAAGACCTGGAATACAGGATAAATCTGGAGAATGCCTGAAGGCTTTTACGCAATCTTTTTATTCACTTTGAGAAAGGAGAAAATTTAAACAACTTACCGTAATTTTCTTTTCCTGGAACCATGGCAGTGGGCACCATTGGGTTAATCCCTTCTCACTCTAGGTAGGACAGGAAGTAGACTTTTGCAGGTAGGCCATATAAGGCCCCTCCCTCTACCTGCACACTAGTCTTACGATTCTTCCATAGCTGAAAATATATAACTGATAGGCATTAGACATACATAGGGAGGGTAACTATGTGCCCACTGCCATGGTTCCAGGAAAAGAAAATTACGGTAAGTTGTTTAAATTTTCTCCTTTCCTGATCACCCTGGCAGTGGGCACCATTGGGACATACCCAAGCAGTGCAATTTTTAGGGAGGGAACATCAGAATAGACAACACCAGTTTAATGTCTTATCAGTTCAACCTTTATTAATACCCTTTACACTTTATTTCACTACAGTTTCTAAGACTCTACGTCCAAAGCTTGCGTCAGCTGATGATTGTACGTCTAGTCTGTAGTATTTCAGAAATGTATTGAATGAGGACCAGACAGCTGCTTTACATATCTGCCCTGGTGTGGCCTGGGCTTTGAATGCCCATGAAGTAGCCATGGCCCTTGTAGAATGGGCCTTCACCTTCAAAGGTTTATCTTGTCCTTTGCTTTCATAAGCTCTTTGATACAAGACACCATCCACTGTGCAATTGTAGTCTTTGATGCCGCTTGTCCCTTCTTTGGTCCCTCTGGGATGACAAATAATTTGTCAGACTTTCGGATATCTCTCATCCTTTCTAGGTACACCTTAAGACATCTTACCACGTCCAATTTGTGTAACCTTTCCTCTTTCTCATTTTTTGGTTCTGGACAAAATGACGGGATCACCATCTCCTGACTTATGTGGAACTGTGATACCACCTTTGGCAGGAATTGATGTATCGGTCTAAGAACTGCCTTGTCTTGATGTATGATTAGGAATGGCTCCTTAGCAGATAGCGCCTGTAGTTCTCCCACTCTCCTTGCCGAGGTGATTGCTATCAGAAACGCCATTTTCCCCGACAACCATTTTAGGCCAATGTCCTGTATTGGTTCAAACGGAGCTGCTGTTAATACATCCAAGACTAACGACAAGTCCCATGTAGGTACTCTGTTCTTAATTTGAGGTTTTAACCTTTTAACTGCTTGAAAGAACCTGATTATCAGTCTTTCTACTGCCAGATTTCTTTCCAACAAAGCTGATAGTGCCGACACTTGTACTTTTAATGAGCTGAGACTGAGACCTTTCTCAAATCCTTTATGCAGGAACTCCACTATAGATACAATTCTTGGTGAAAGGAAATTTTCTCTCTTTTTCACACCAATCACAAAAGCAGAGCCAGATTCTATGGTATACTCTTGATGTGGAACTTTTCCTTGCTTGTAAGAGGGTTTGAATTGTTTTCTCTGAACAACCCTTCAGTCTCAATGTCTCCCGCTCAATCGCCATGCCGTCAAAGCCCATTGTTTGGTATTTGGATGGCTTATTGGCCCCTGTTGCATCAGGCCTTTTTGATCTGGTATGTGCCATGGTGTATCCACTGCCATATTTACCAGTTGTGTAAACCAAAGCCTTCTTGGCCAGTATGGTGCTATGAATATCACCTCTGCTCTCTCTTCTCTGATTTTCCTGATTGTTTTTGGAATCAGAGGAATTGGAGGGAACAGGTATCCCAATTTGAAGTCCCATTTGAGACTGAGAGCATCTGTAGCTTGTGCGCTTGGGTGAAATTGTCTGGAACAATAGTTCCTTACTTTGCGATTCTGGTGTGTCGCCATCAGATCGATATCTGGTTGACCCCATCGCTCTACCAGGTCTTGGAATACTCCTGGATTTAACGCCCATTCTCCTGGGTGAATGATATTGCGACTTAGAAAGTCTGCTGTGACATTTTCTAGTCCTGGGATATGTATGGCTGTGATATCCGACAAGTGGCACTCTGCCCAACCGAGTATTTCTGCTGTGAGCTTCATCAGCTTTCTGCTCCTGGTTCCTCCTTGTTTGGCTATATATTTGACCACAGAGCTGTTGTCTGATTCTATCTTATACAGCCATCTCTTATTTTGTCCTGGAAAACTTCTAGGGCCTTTTGTACTGCTTTTAATTCCAGCAGATTTGATGGTAAGTGGTTTACCTGATTTCCCCAGGTTCCTTGCACCACTTCTTCTCCCATCTGAGCCCCCCAACCTGTCTTGCTCGCATCTGTTGTAATTTTTAACCAGTGCACAGGTTGTAGCGTTTTCCCTTTGACCAGGTTTCAGGTATCTTCCCACCATTTTAACTCTTGTTTTGTTTGTGGGTGTAACAAGATTCTTTGTCTTGTGTCTTTGTGATTCCCGTTCCATTGTTGCAGAAAATTGTTTTTGCAGAGGTCTCATATGCAACGCTTAATGTTGAAGCGAATTTCCCCAGGAGTCTCATGCATTCTTCTGCAGAAGTCCTGGTAGCTTTTCTGAGCCTCCTTGTTCGCATGGCTATGTCTAGCCCCTTTGCCTCTGGCAATCTCACTCCCAGAAATCTTAAGAGCTGAGTGGGTACCCAATGCTCTTGTCTCTGTTTATTAACCAACCGTGATGTTCTAGGAAGGTTATTACCATTTTCTGGTCTTGTTGGAGTTTCCCCCCATTCTTTGATTTTACCAGGATGTCGTCCAGGTAAGGGTATATCTCTACCCCCCTTTCTCATCTCTGCCACTAGAGGGGCTAGAACCTTTGTAAACGACCTTGGGGAAGTTGCCAGACCAATGTTAGTGCTGTGTATTGATAATACTCTTGATTTACTGCAAACCTTAGGAATCTTTGATGCCCTTTTGCTATTGGTACATGTAATAAGCGTCTTTTAAGTCTATCGCCACCATCCAGTCTCCTGGCTGTACCTCTTGTATAATCAGATTTACAGACCCCATCTTGAACTTTCTTATCTTCAAGACTTAATTTACCTTTCTTAGGTCTAGTATTGCTCTGTAATCCCCTGTAGGCATCTTTACCAAAATTATTCTGGAAAAATTCCGCTTCCTCTTACCTTTTCTATTACTTCTGCCTGTAGTAATTTCCTTAAAGCCGTATTCCTATAACAGCTGGATTCTCAGAAGCTAAACATCTCTTTATCTTGATTTTATTCATCTGTTGGAGACTGAATCTCCTGGCTCTGTCCTGATGCCTTTGTTATTATTGCATCTAGTTTGCTGCCGAATAGGAATTCACCTTCAAATGGTAATGTACATAAGGTGTTCTTTGATGCTGTGTCAGCCATCCACTGTCTGAGCCATAAAGCTCCTCTTGCTGATACCGCTCGTACCATAGACTTGGCTGCTATTTTTACTGCATCCAATGAGGCTTCTGCTATGTAATCAGTTGCCCATTTCACCACTGACAACGCCTTAAGAATAGTACTTCTTTTTACACCCTTGTCTATTGCCTCTTCAATATTGGCAATCCACACTCACATAGCTCTAGCAATTGATGTAGTTGCTATGGCTGGCTTGTAGGCTGTTCCTGCCGTAACATATGCTTTTTTTTTTTTTTTTTAATGCATAATCCATCCTTTTATCCATAGCGTCTTTTAATGACGCTGCCTCCTCTAAGGGAATTGTGGTCTTTTTTACTATTCTGGAAATAGCAAGATCCACCTTTGGGCTAACCTCCCACTTTCTCATTTCCTCTTGTGGGAATGGATACATCTTCCCAAACCTTTTAGGCGTAATACTCCGGCGTCTGGTTGCGCCAACTCCACCTGAATGAGGTGCTTAATTACTTGATGGATAGTAAAGACTCTACCTTTTAAAGCAGCAGCAGTAAAAGCAGTAGTATTACTAGTAGCAGTAGTAGCAATAGTAGCAATAGTAGCAGTAGTAGCAGCAGTAGCAGTAGCAGTAGTAGCAATAGTAGTAGCAGCAGTAGTAGCAGTAGTAGTAGCAGCAGCAGTAGTAGCAGCAGTAGTAGCACGCCTAGCCTGTCAAAGCAGGCCAGTACAACTCTTGAAGCAGCCAGGACACTTTTTTTTTTTTTTTTTTTTTTTTAAATTTCAGAGGTGCCTGTTTTCAACCTCCTCCTGTTTGGATTCGATCCCACAACTTCTTCCAAGTATCAGCTCAAACACTGCACACCCCAACTCTGTGAGCCACAAGATCACCATTGTGTTAACTCCTAAATGTCTTTCAGTTCAAAAACCTGTATCAAGGCTTTGATGAGTGGATCCACCCTTTCTACATCAATTTCAGATTATTCCTGAATATCTTGATCTGATGAATCCATTTCATTCTCTGACACATGAAAACAATCACTTTCAGACCCATATGATGAAAAACCTTTCCCCTTATCCAGACTGGTCTGGGATATAGATCTTTCCTGCGCAGGGTTAACAGCTTGCTGCACTGCCGCATCAACTCTCTGTTTAACAGCCTCCTTCATCAATAAAGAAAGTGCTCATTTGTTCACTGGTATCACCTGCAGGTGTCTTAAGACAATCTTCACATAATTACTTCCCTATTAGGGCTGGTTTCTCACAAGCTGAACACCATTTAGTTTTCTTAGCAACCTTCATTTATGTTGCAGGGATTCCCCCGTCCCTTTTGAAGATCCTGCTTCTGGGAGGGTAACCACTGAACTAATTTATAAAAACAAAATAAATGCTAAACATACACCCTAATGTATATATATATACCATCTCTCTTTTCCCATTGTAGAACTAAACTAAGGACTCACCTAGTCTTGGGAACTGATGTTTTGGGTGTTTCCATTTTTGCATCCATATCCAGCACTTGGCTTCTCCCTGCTGAGCGTTCCATGCTGCAGCTTCACTCACACATATATCGTGTGGCCGTCGCATCCGTGACGTCATCAAGTGCTCGTGCTCATGCACCCGCGCCGCTCGCGTGTCCCTGCACGCACTTGCCGGCCTGCACGCGCGCGCTCCCGAGCGGCTACGTGCCTTGTACCCTTCACCGCAGTATCCTGCGGTCCTCTGAACCTCCTCGGTTTCCCGCGGCTTCCTGGGGTAGTACCGCCGCGTTGCTACGCTATTGCGGTCTCAGAGCTCCTCCGCTCGCAGCTATTGCTGCTCCCCCTTCCGCTGTGGCGGGCTGCCAGGTACTTTACCGCAGCGTACTGGCGCTTATGCGGTGAGTCTGGGCCTCCATTGGTCCCTGCTGCAGCATTGTGCGCCTCGTGTCTTGGGCATTGCACTAAGTTCCTCCTGCTGCAGCCGTTTCCCCCCACCCAACAGGGGCACCCCCGACTCTAAGGGGTCTCCGACTTGCCCCCCGCAGGGCGCACCGCGGAGCTTCAGGGGAGAGAGGTTGAGACCCTGGTTATCTGCACAAAGTGCAGTAGGTGAGCCCTGTTAAAAAATAACAAATCCTACACCTAGCTGTGAGGACAGGAAAAAGACTAGTGTGCAGGTAGAGGGAGGGGCCTTATATGGCCTACCTGCAAAAGTCTACTTCCTGTCCTACCTAGAGTGAGAAGGGATTAACCCAATGGTGCCCACTGCCAGGGTGATCAGGAAATATACATATTTTATTCACATGTTTATATACTTTATTTGCACTTATGATGGATTTATACATACACTACATAAAGTCATAATTTCTATATTCGTGTTGAAGCAGAGAGCCCCCTTCATTTTGTATGCACTACATACATGTACCTGTTATGTAAAGCCTCATGTATAATATTTATATTTAGTTTAGGGTGACTGCTGATCTCACTCTTTTCTTCATTCTAATTCTGGTTAACCTCAGTTGCACAGAATTTTATTTTTTGTAGATGCATTAAAAGTGTTGCAATAAATATTACCACGGTCACCAAATTGAACTGAAAGATATATCGGCGACAAAAATATCTGCTTAATTTCTTCCTCATGTCAAGGTGTCAATCAAGGAACTCCGGAGTTTACTGGGTTACTTGTTAGCTCTGGGGACCTCCTGGGCTCCCGAGATACCTAGTAGTGTTCAGATCATGGCTGCCACATCTCGGAAGTCCCACGGATCAACAGGAAGCTGCAATGTGACACGTTGTCTCTTCCAAATTGATGGCAGCTTAAATACGCAGCTAAAAGTAGCGCAGTTTAGCTCTGGAGAACCCACTGTTAAAATGTTAATGTCCAATAGCTGCTTTAATATTGACCTCGTCATCCAAGTCACATGTCGACATGTTTATAAAATACCACCCTGGCAGGCGTTATTAAATATTATTCCAGCATGGTTCTTACTGTGGTATTCAATATGGCTGCGTGGTATTTGCAATACATCACACATTGTTTCTTTTAATACTTTGAAAATTAATTTGGAAACCAACCCTAATAAAGTAAATAAAAAAAAAGGTTTTTGTAGTAGAGTTTCTGTCCTTACCAGTTCCTGAAGTCTGAGGAAGCCTGGCAAGAGGTTGGCATCCATCTCCCGCAGCTGCTCTGCCTTATCAAGGACCTAAACAAAAACAGCAGCACCTCACTATTGGCTGCACCTCACATATCCCTAAATGAGTCTGCAGCATGACATGGGGCTTGTTTGGAAATCCAAAACAAATGCATACACTACAGCAGTGGTTTCCAACCTTTTTTTGGTTAAGGAATCCTAGGTGAAATTGCAAGGAACCCCCAACCCTCTAATAGCGCGTCTGCGATCAAATACACTGTAAATTATTCAGTATTTTATACACTTTTCAAATGACCAGAATAATTGCAGGGAACCCTCTAGGGAGGCCCGGAGAATCCAAGGGGTCCTAGGAACCCTGGTTGAAAAACACAGCACTACAGAATGTCTGCCAAGTGGGTCCCTACAGCTGGTTTGGTGTTTAGTGCCAGTGAAAGGAGAATAGCTACATGTATATCATAAGTATGGCACCTGTCTTATCCATCAAAAACAACAGAAATTAAACCAACCACTACCAGGGGGCGAGCAGGGTGTTGCTACGCCCAGAATGAAACGGGTTACATTACAAAGATCCCTGCTGCATGTTATATATGCAGAAAGCACAGCAATCAAATAAACATCATCACTTTGTTGACCGAAGTGCCAACGCAAGGGAATGACAGGGACATGTGCCGAATTATGAGCTTTACCGATTCCCTTTAATTTCCACTACGTTCATGCAAACCAAGCAGGCACCC
Source organism: Ascaphus truei (assembly GCF_040206685.1). Classification (NCBI taxonomy): domain Eukaryota; kingdom Metazoa; phylum Chordata; class Amphibia; order Anura; family Ascaphidae; genus Ascaphus; species Ascaphus truei. The sequence continues at coordinate 97,860,300 of NC_134484.1, read as the reverse complement.
CTGCAACGTAACCCTTTGTACGCCCCGGTAATGTGCCCCTCCTCCTACACACAAAAACAAGGGGACTACTCACGATATAAACGGTCTCTTTTTGGAAATCCGGACTTGAAACGATTCTCTTGTATAGCCGAACAAAGTCATTAAAGGTGTCGCATCGCTCAAAGGAAGAATAGTCATTTTCTGGAGCAGGGCAGTGATTGTGCAGCTGGTTCAATATTTGCTCCAACAGCAGCCGTGGTGTAAAACACTCCACACAATTCACAACTGCACAAGGGAGCTACAATGCAACATGAAAAGAAACGGTTACAGGGATTAAATCTGCACACGTCGGGCTGTCCCGCAGGTTTACCTACTCGCAGGGGCCTAAATTAATCTCACATGGGAAATTCAGGCCGATGAAAAGTGGATCAAACTCCTAAACTGCCTTCCCATTACCCTGACAAATAGTTTCTTTATCTCCAAACCTTAAAGAGTATTGGGACTCAAGAGTGCCAAGTTAAATAGGGGGTCGAGTGTTGATTGGAAGATTATGTGCGCGTGTGGTGGCATTAGTACTTTAACAAAAAATAAATAAAAACATATGTTTAGTACTACCATCTCTCGGACACACACAAGAAGAACATGCAGCAACACAAGGCAAAACATACCTACCCTGTTTTCTAGAAGTGTGAAAGTAAGATTAACAGAGAGCGTCATAAAATGCAGCAACGTAACCAATGTAATAGTCAAGAACTCTTGTACCAGTTCCATGCCAAAAATAGGAGGCTTATAATAAACAGAAAACAAATTATGAGCAAGTACTGCGGGTTCCAACTTTAAATCACCCAAAAAAATGTAAAAAAAGTTTCAGTTCTGCCGCTTCCAAATGTGGTCATAAATCAACAATAGTGTCTCACCTCAAGTGTGCTCAGCAAGGTCTGCAGGACATAGGTCTTCCCCGTCCCCGAGTGACCGTAAATAAATATGGAAGGAAAGCCAAGGTGCTGCCGCTGGGAAACGAGACAAGTTCCTTCATAGTTATAAAAACGTACATCACCTCTAACCACAATCCCCTACTGCAGGGGTGCGCAAACTTTCCCTCTGCACCCCCCCTGCCTGCTCTTCACCCCCCCCCCCACCCTCTTACCTTGTCTCTGGTATCAAATGACGCCGCGGGGTGATGTGACATTGCGTTGCCATGGCGACGCGCCGTCGGAGACAAGGTAAGGGAAGTTACAGAGGCCTCTTGCGGTCCCCCGGCTTTTAATTTAAATGCTTTGGGGAAGAGCGTGGGGCCTTTGTAAGTGCCGGCATCTCCCCCACCCGCCAGAAAATCTCACGTCCCCCAGTTTGCGCACCCCACGCAGTTTTCCCCCACAGGGATTACAATTCGAAACTTTGTATAGTACCGCTATGCAGAACACAGCTGCATATAATGTCAATTATGTGCACTTGTTCACAAAACAAACCGACACAAAGGGTTTTAAGATACTCTTACCTCACCAAATATTGACAGCAATGTGGCTAGTTGAGATTCTCGGCAGAGAACATTTTTTTCCACTGTAGCAAGTCTTTCCTCCGGATACGCAGGGTGCGCCAACGTGGGCATTTTCACTTCAATATATCATCTGCAAACCTTCACAAGTTAGATGTTAATACATATTACCGCGCTCCTCCCTATAGAAGTTTGCTTCTGGTAAAAAGATAGGCCGTACATATAGAAAAACAAAAAGAACGATTCCTGCGCTCCTACCAATTAGGCTAAAATAAAATAGTCATCTCATGAATACAGGGTTATTGTGTTAAACCCCTTTGGCCAACGTGTTATAAGCCTGCAGCCACGTCAAGGTATAACCACATCTTGCAGGTGCCTACACTGAATATATGTAATTAATGTCCCATGGACTAGTGACAAATGTGAGAAAGCCCTGAAGGGGTTAAATAAGGCATATGTTTTTGTGAGTAGTGCAATTAAAAGCTGGCCAAAGCCAGCAACATAGTTACCTTACTGTAGAGCAGTGTTTCCCAACTGCAGTCCTCAGGGAACCCCATCAGGTCAGGTTTTAAGGATATCCCTGCTCCAGCACAGGTGGCTCAGTCAAAATGATGAGCCGCTGACTGACCCACCTGTGCTGGAGCAGGGATATCCTTAAGACCTGACGGGGTTCCCTGAGGACTGGAGTTGGGAAACACTGCTGTAAAGGTAAACTGTGGGTGCACAAATTGTAAGTGTTAGTAAAATATTTAATCATATACCAGTGTATGGTATTGATTTCTTCTAACTGGTTCCTTCTGTGCAGCTTCTTGGGTTGACACACACACACACACACACACACACACACACACACACACACACACACACACACACACACACACACACACAAGTCATGATAATCTATTACACCTTCCAGCCCATTCAATTGGTCATTTGTTTGCGGCAAAACGGTCGTGACCAAATGTCCTAGACTGTAAATTGAATGGTGTGTAAGGGGCTTGTAGAAAGCACCGACAAATATGGGTCATGGAATAGTTCAGCGGCCACTTGTAGGGACGTAGTTTTGCCATGCTTACCTGCCTCCAGCAAGGGTGTGAAGCTAGTATCCCCAGACCTGCCTCAAACCTATCCCGCTGTACTGTATATTCATTAATAACATTCAGAGGATTCTCCAAATATTGGCATAATGTGAGTGACATGTCTCATGTTGTAACACGGGAATCCCTAGCTACTAGTCGCATTTCTTTGCCCGGTTACATTTGGTAACCGTATATATATCCCAAACTTGGTGCTTCTGTTTACACTCACATAAAACAAAACTGAAACAAACAAGCACATTATTCCTTATACTATATCATCTATAGGTGCAATCCCAATATAGATGTGATATTTCAAGATAAAGATTAAAAAAAAACAGAATTGTAATCCCCCATCTTTCAAATGGGTCAGATTTATCAATTGTATTTAATTTATTTTACAGAACAGCAAGTGAGATCAGAACATAAAAAGTCAAGTCAGCGCCCAAATCAATATGGGTCTAAAACAAAAAAATCAACACACAAATATTAAAAATACCCATATATCTATATGCAGACAGACAATACTGTGCTGTGAATTAACATTTAAGGAGCACATCATGTTAAAACTACTTTTAAATGAGCCTCCTTGGTGCAGGGTCCAAATTGTACCAGTGTCCTTATTTCAGTTATATTATTGTATCTAGCACCAACGAAACGGTGTTGCTGAACAATGGTCCTTAATAAAGAATAGATGACAATAGGGTGGCATTGTCGGTATTGCGAGGATTGGAGCACAGGGTGGCACCCAGCTCTGTCAGTGTTACAGTCTCCTTGTCCGGTGGAAGGATGGCCTGGGAGAGACCTGGCTGAGGACTGACTGACCATTCGCTGGCACAGGGGCCACAAATATATGGCAGCACCGGGCAGCGCTCACTTTCCTGCCACATTGGTCACCTGCAAAGTGGAGGCTCCTTGCTGTGCCAGGGGCGCAGTGCAACGCTGCAGATTAACCCCTTTACTGCGGGAAGAGTGACCTACTTGTTGCACAGGTCACGCTTCCATTCTGTGCCACATGGGCCGGGAACACACTGCCGAGCTGCAGATTAACCCTTTCATTGCCCAGCTCACATTCTGTGCCACACGGGCCGGGAACACACTGCCGAGCTGCAGATTAACCCTTTCATTGCCCAGCTCACATTCTGTGCCACACGGGCCAGGAACACACTGCAAAGCTGCAGATTAACCCTTTCATTGCCCAGCTCACATTCTGTGCCACACGGGCCAGGAACACATTGCCGAGCTGCAGATTAACCCTTTCATTGCACAGCTCACATTCTGTGCCACACGGGCCAGGAACACACTGCAAAGCTGCAGATTAACCCTTTCATTGCCCAGCTCACATTCTGTGCCACACGGGCCGGGAACACATTGCCGAGCTGCAGATTAACCCTTTCATTGCCCAGCTCACATTCTGTGCCACACGGGCCAGGAACACATTGCCGAGCTGCAGATTAACCCTTTCATTGCACAGCTCCCATTCTGTGCCACACGGGCCGGGAACACATTGCCGAGCGGCAGATTAACCCTTTCATTGCCCAGCTCACATTCTGTGCCACACGGGCCAGGAACACATTGCCGAGCTGCAGATTAACCCTTTCATTGCACAGCTCACATTCTGTGCCACACGGGCCAGGAACACATTGCCGAGCTGCAGATTAACCCTTTCATTGCCCAGCTCACATTCTGTGCCACATGGGCCAGGAACACATTGCCGAGCTGCAGATTAACCCTTTCATTGCACAGCTCCCATTCTGTGCCACACAGGCCAGGAACACATTGCCGAGCTGCAGATTAACCCTTTCATTGCCCAGCTCACATTCTGTGCCACACGGGCCGGGAACACATTGCCGAGCGGCAGATTAACCCTTTCATTGCCCAGCTCACATTTTGTGCCACACGGGCCAGGAACACATTGCCGAGCGGCAGATTAACCCTTTCATTGCCCAGCTCACATTCTGTGCCACACGGGCCAGGAACACATTGCCGAGCTGCAGATTAACCCTTTCATTGCCCAGCTCACATTCTGTGCCACACGGGCCAGGAACACATTGCCGAGCTGCAGATTAACCCTTTCATTGCACAGCTCACATTCTGTGCCACACGGGCCAGGAACACATTGCCAAGCTGCAGATTAACCCTTTCATTGCCCAGCTCACATTCTGTGCCACACGGGCCGGGAACACATTGCCGACCGGCAGATTAACCCTTTCATTGCACAGCTCACATTCTGTGCCACACGGGCCAGGAACACACTGCCGAGCTGCAGATTAACCCTTTCATTGCCCAGCTCACATTCTGTGCCACACGGGCCAGGAACACACTGCCGAGCGGCAGATTAACCCTTTCATTACACAGCTCACATTCTGTGCCACACGGGCCGGGAACACATTGCCGAGCTGCAGATTAACCCTTTCATTGCCCAGCTCACATTCTGTGCCACACGGGCCGGGAACACATTGCCGAGCTGCAGATTAACCCTTTCATTGCCCAGCTCACATTCTGTGCCACACGGGCCGGGAACACATTGCCGAGCTGCAGATTAACCCTTTCATTGCCCAGCTCACATTCTGTGCCACACGGGCCGGGAACACATTGCCGAGCTGCAGATTAACCCTTTCATTGCCCAGCTCACATTCTGTGCCACACGGGCCAGGAACACATTGCCGAGCTGCAGATTAACCCTTTCATTGCACAGCTCACATTCTGTGCCACACGGGCCGGGAACACATTGCCGAGCTGCAGATTAACCCTTTCATTGCCCAGCTCACATTCTGTGCCACATGGGCCGGGAACACACTGCCGAGCTGCAGATTAACCCTTTCATTGCCCAGCTCACATTCTGTGCCACACGGGCCGGGAACACATTGCCGAACTGCAGATTAACCCTTTCATTGCCCAGCTCACATTCTGTGCCACACGGGCCGGGAACACATTGCCGAGCTGCAGATTAACCCTTTCATTGCACAGCTCACATTCTGTGCCACACGGGCCGGGAACACATTGCCGAGCTGCAGATTAACCCTTTCATTGCCCAGCTCACATTCTGTGCCACACGGGCCAGGAACACATTGCCGAGCGGCAGATTAACCCTTTCATTGCACAGCTCACATTCTGTGCCACACGGGCCAGGAACACATTGCCGAGCTGCAGATTAACCCTTTCATTGCCCAGCTCCCATTCTGTGCCACACGGGCCGGGAACACATTGCCGAGCTGCAGATTAACCCTTTCATTGCACAGCTCACATTCTGTGCCACACGGGCCAGGAACACATTGCCGAGCTGCAGATTAACCCTTTCATTGCACAGCTCACATTCTGTGCCACACGGGCCGGGAACACATTGCCGAGCTGCAGATTAACCCTTTCATTGCCCAGCTCACATTCTGTGCCACACGGGCCAGGAACACATTGCCGAGCTGCAGATTAACCCTTTCATTGCACAGCTCACATTCTGTGCCACACGGGCCGGGAACACATTGCCGAGCTGCAGATTAACCCTTTCATTGCCCAGCTCACATTCTGTGCCACACGGGCCGGGAACACATTGCCGAGCTGCAGATTAACCCTTTCATTGCCCAGCTCACATTCTGTGCCACACGGGCCAGGAACACATTGCCGAGCGTCAGATTAACCCTTTCATTGCACAGCTCACATTCTGTGCCACACGGGCCAGGAACACATTGCCGAGCTGCAGATTAACCCTTTCATTGCACAGCTCACATTCTGTGCCACACGGGCCGGGAACACATTGCCGAGCGTCAGATTAACCCTTTCATTGCACAGCTCACATTCTGTGCCACACGGGCCAGGAACACATTGCCGAGCTGCAGATTAACCCTTTCATTGCACAGCTCACATTCTGTGCCACACGGGCCAGGAACACATTGCCGAGCGGCAGATTAACCCTTTCATTGCCCAGCTCACATTCTGTGCCACACGGGCCAGGAACACATTGCCGAGCTGCAGATTAACCCTTTCATTGCACAGCTCACATTCTGTGCCACACGGGCCGGGAACACATTGCCGAGCTGCAGATGAACCCTTTCATTGCCCAGCTCACATTCTGTGCCACACGGGCCGGGAACACACTGCCGAGCTGCAGATTAACCCTTTCATTGCCCAGCTCACATTCTGTGCCACACGGGCCGGGAACACATTGCCGAGCTGCAGATTAACCCTTTCATTGCCCAGCTCACATTCTGTGCCACACGGGCCGGGAACACATTGCCGAACTGCAGATTAACCCTTTCATTGCACAGCTCACATTCTGTGCCACACGGGCCGGGAACACATTGCCGAGCTGCAGATTAACCCTTTCATTGCCCAGCTCACATTCTGTGCCACACGGGCCGGGAACACATTGCCGAGCTGCAGATTAACCCTTTCATTGCCCAGCTCACATTCTGTGCCACACGGGCCAGGAACACATTGCCGAGCTGCAGATTAACCCTTTCATTGCCCAGCTCACATTCTGTGCCACACGGGCCGGGAACACATTGCCGAGCTGCAGATTAACCCTTTCATTGCACTGCTCACATTCTGTGCCACACGGGCCAGGAACACATTGCCGAGCTGCAGATTAACCCTTTCATTGCCCAGCTCACATTCTGTGCCACATGGGCCAGGAACACATTGCCGAGCGGCAGATTAACCCTTTCATTGCACAGCTCACATTCTGTGCCACATGGGCCAGGAACACACTGCCGAGCTCAAGCGCTTCATTGAGAAAGAGCAGGGATGCATGGCACAGCCAGCCCTCTGGCAGGGAAGGGTTAATCTCGTACTAATGTCAGTTATCTAGAAATCATAAAGGGGATTCTTACATTAACCACACAACAGCCCCCGGAGTAACTGTGCCCGGCACCACATGCATTCCGGAGACACCAAGCAGCAGGGACCGGTCAGTGCACAGGGAGCAGCAGCAGGGACCGGTCAGTGCACAGGGAGCAGCAGCAGCAGGGACCGGTCAGTGCACAGGGAGCAGCAGCAGCAGGGACCGGTCAGTGCACAGGGAGCAGCAGCAGCAGGGACCGGTCAGTGCACAGGGAGCAGCAGCAGCAGGGACCGGTCAGTGCACAGGGAGCAGCAGCAGCAGGGACCGGTCAGTGCACAGGGAGCAGCAGGGACCGGTCAGTGCACAGGGAGCAGCAGCAGCAGGGACCGGTCAGTGCACAGGGAGCAGCAGCAGCAGCAGGGACCGGTCAGTGCACAGGGAGCAGCAGCAGCAGGGACCGGTCAGTGCACAGGGAGCAGCAGCAGGGAACGGTCAGTGCACAGGGAGCAGCAGCAGGGAACGGTCAGTGCACAGGGAGCAGCAGCAGGGACCGGTCAGTGCACAGGGAGCAGCAGCAGCAGGGAACGGTCAGTGCACAGGGAGCAGCAGCAGCAGGGAACGGTCAGTGCACAGGGAGCAGCAGGGAACGGTCAGTGCACAGGGAGCAGCAGCAGCAGGGAACGGTCAGTGCACAGGGAGCAGCAGCAGCAGGGAACGGTCAGTGCACAGGGAGCAGCAGCAGCAGGGAACGGTCAGTGCACAGGGAGCAGCAGCAGCAGGGAACGGTCAGTGCACAGGGAGCAGCAGCAGCAGGGAACGGTCAGTGCACAGGGAGCAGCAGCAGCAGGGAACGGTCAGTGCACAGGGAGCAGCAGCAGGGACCGGTCAGTGCACAGGGAGCAGCAGCAGGGACCGGTCAGTGCACAGGGAGCAGCAGCAGGGAACGGTCAGTGCACAGGGAGCGGGAGCAGCAGCAGCAGCAGGGAACGGTCAGTGCACAGGGAGCAGCAGCAGGGAACGGTCAGTGCACAGGGAGCAGCAGCAGGGACCGGTCAGTGCACAGGGAGCAGCAGCAGCAGGGAACGGTCAGTGCACAGGGAGCAGCAGCAGCAGGGACCGGTCAGTGCACAGGGAGCAGCAGTAGGGTCCGACGTGTGAGCAGATGCATAGCAGCCATGTTACCTCAGTCTACACGAAGAAAACTCCCGCCAGCTCATCATAGCAACTCCCCCATCTGCCAGCACTTCCTCCTCTCCTGTGCACTGCACACACCCACACACACACACATCCTCCCCTCCCCTCTGCACACACCCACACATCCTCCCCTCTCCTCTGCACACACCCACACATCCTCCCCTCTCCCCTGCACACACCCACACATCCTCCCCTCTCCTCTGCACACACCCACACATCCTCCCCTATCCCCTGCACACACCCACACATCCTCCCCTCTCCTCTGCACACACCCACACATCCTCCCCTCTCCTCTGCACACACCCACACATCCTCCCCTCTCCTCTGCACACACCCACACATCCTCCCCTCTCCTCTGCACACACCCACACATCCTCCCCTATCCCCTGCACACACCCACACATCCTCCCCTCTCCTCTGCACACACCCACACATCCTCCCCTCTGCACTGCACACACCCACACATCCTCCCCTCTGCACTGCACACACCCACACATCCTCCCCTATCCCCTGCACACACCCACACATCCTCCCCTCTCCTCTGCACACACCCACACATCCTCCCCTCTCCTCTGCACACACCCACACATCCTCCCCTCTGCACTGCACACACCCACACATCCTCCCCTCTGCACTGCACACACCACACATCCTCCCCTCTCCTCTGCACACACCCACACATCCTCCCCTCTCCTCTGCACACACCCACACATCCTCCCCTCTCCTCTGCACACACCCACACATCCTCCCCTCTCCTCTGCACACACCCATACATGCTCCCCTCTCCTCTGCACACATTATCCTCTCACCCCCCCTCTACACTGCACACACCCACACATCATCCTCTCGCCTCCCCTCTGCACTGCACACACACACACATCCTCCCCTCTGCACTGCACACACCCACACATCATCCCTTCTCCCCTCTGCACTGCACACACCCACACACCATCCTCTCTCCTCCCCTCTCCACTGCACACACCATCCCCTCTCCTCCCCTCTGCACACACCCACACCCACACATTATCCCCTCTCCCCCCTCTGCACTGCACACATCCACACATTATCCCCTCTCCCCCCTCTGCACCGCACACACCCACACATTATCCCCTCTCCCCCCCCTCTGCACTGCACACCCCCACATCATCCCCTAGCCTCCCCTCTGCACTGCACACACCCACACATTATCCCCTCTCCCCCCTCTCCACTGCCCACACCCACACATCATCCCCTCTCCCCCCCTCTGCACTGCACACACCCACACATCATCCCCTCTCCCCCCTCTGCACCGCACACACCCACACACCATCCTTTCTCCTCCCCTCTCCACTGCACACACCCACACATCATCCCCTCTCCCCCCTCTGCACCGCACACACCCACACACCATCCTTTCTCCTCCCCTCTCCACTGCACACACCCACACATCATCCCCTCTCCCCCCTCTGCACCGCACACACCCACACATTATCCCCTCTCCCCCCTCTGCACTGCACACACCCACACATCCTCTCTCCTCCCCTCTGCACTGCACACACCCACACTTTATCCCCTCTCCCCCCACCCCTCTGGACTGTACTGCACACACATAGCATCTTCTCTCAAATAAAATCAGCTTTATTGGCATGACAGAAAAACATTTCCATATTGGCAAATCATGAATAACCAGGTGACATGGTATAATGTTTACACAGTACATCGGTAACAGTTACACACAGGGATGTGGGGGTTAGTAGACATCTCCTAGACCTCGGCCAGGTATGGAACGGGCGCGCTTGTGCGCTGCGCCCTGCTCGGCCGGCCGATTCGTGGCCGGCTAGGTCCGCGCACGTCTGGGGGCGCGGCCACGACGTCACGGAGTTGGTTCGCCCTCATTGGGCGAACCGCTCACGTGACGCCCTTGCGAGCAGCAAATTCAAATTTGCTTGCTCGGCAAGCAGCTAAGCGCCGAGCAGGTGCGCCCGCCCGCTCACGCTGGCCACACACATTGTCGCAATGTGTCTCATCGTGGCGAGCGTGAGCGCCCGGTCAGCGCCACCCTGGACGAGGCCTAAGCCTGTGACAGGTGCTGATATAGTGTGCAGCCAGTTCTGCTGTAGTTTCATCTTCTAGAAGTATCGCTATTTTTTAGTTCTCTTCTATATCATTAAAGTTCTGGATGAGAGCTGTGTGTTTCCAAGTGGGCACTCCTCACTTCAGAGTATTGTGTGCAACGCAGCAGGAAGTGTGTTTCATCTTCTACCTCTCCTAGCTCACATTGCTGACACAGTCTTATTTCCTGGGGCTACCAGTTCTGTCTGTGTCTGCCTGTTTCTAATTAATTAATATAAATTAAATGGGGTACAATTAGGAGAATCCTTGATGGAGAAGGATTTAGGAGTGCTTGTAGACAGCAGGCTTAGCAATAGTGCCCAAAGTCATGCAGTAGCTGCAAAGGCAAATAAGATCTTATCTTGCATTAAACTGGGAATGGATGGAAGGGAAGTAAACATAATTATGCTCCTCTGTAAAGTATTAGTACGACCACACCTCAAATATGGAGTACAGCTTTGGGCACTACTCCATTGAAAAAGACATTATGGAACTAGAAATTTTTTATAAAAGAGCCACCAAATGAATAAAGGGAATGGAAAATTTGACTCATGAGGAGAGACCAGCTAATTTTGATTTATTTAGATTAGAAAAGAGGCATCTATGAGGGGATATGACAAAGAAAAATAAAATAACTGCGCCAACCGTATTAAAATGGATTCAAAGTTTCAGTCCCTTCATAGAGTGTAGTCCTGCTGCCAGAGTTTCTTTCAGAGGTGATTCACCAACCTCTGTGTTTGTCACAGAAAAGAAGAGGGGGGGGGGGATCCTCCGGCGCGGTGTTTCACTCAGATTTCCAGTTAGATAAAGGGGAAGGGCAGTGGGAACAGCGTGATGTTGAAGATGTTTGACCCATCTACATCTCTTCTTCTAGTTCTATTTCGCCTATTAATGCCTCCTCTCTGTCCTCTAAAGGATGACCCATCATTTGTGTTGCCAGTGGGATGAATAGTTCTTTTGAAAGCTCCTTGTATTGTTGCCAAATATATTTGTATATAGTTGTCATATCCCCTTATCTCTTCTTCTAGTTCTATTTCGCCTATTAATGCCTCCTCTCTGTCCTCTACGTCGTTTTCTCTTTTTTTCTTGCTGCTTAGGAGCACTAAATCTAAAGGGGGTTTGGATATCGTGGTAACCTTGACCTCCGGAAAGATGTGCTCCCTTTCCTTGCGCCACTCGGTACCGGATATAGAAGAGACGTGGTAGTTGCCGTTTGCCAAGGTCAAGGAGTGAAGAGGTCTGGATAGTCGAGATGCAAGCTGTGATCGAGGAATGTGAGAGACAGCTTCGTCAGGAGGGAGCCGGGGTCGAGAGCCAGAGAGAATTGTCCGCCAAGCCGCGTCGTAACTTTCCTTTAGGAAGAGGGGTGGAAGTCCATCTGCATAGCAGCTGTATAGGAGAGCTCTGTGGTATTAGGCAGCCTCTCTGGCTCTCGACCCCGGCTCCCTCCTGACGAAGCTGTCTCTCACGTTCCTCGATCACAGCTTGCATCTCGACTATCCAGACCTCTTCACTCCTTGACCTTGGCAAACGGCAACTACCACGTCTCTTCTATATCCGGTACCGAGTGGCGCAAGGAAAGGGAGCACATCTTTCCGGAGGTCAAGGTTACCACGATATCCAAACCCCCTTTAGATTTAGTGCTCCTAAGCAGCAAGAAAAAAAGAGAAAACGACGTAGAGGACAGAGAGGAGGCATTAATAGGCGAAATAGAACTAGAAGAAGAGATGAGGGGATATGACAACTATATACAAATATATTTGGCAACAATACAAGGAGCTTTCAAAAGAACTATTCATCCCACTGGCAACACAAATGATGGGTCATCCCTTAAGGTTGGAGGAAAGGAGAAAGAGGTTATTATACCTTTCATCATTAGGGGAATATATGTATATCCCACCGATAGTTTCATTGGTCTGTAGACTTCTGAGTGCATTCTATTAGGGCTTCTGTGACCCTCTGTGGTCATGATTCAAGTGTCTCTATATGGAAAGGAGATTCCACCAGCGGCAAAGGAAAGGGTTCTTTACAGTAATGGCAGTTCAAATGTGGAATTAATTATCCATGGAGACTGTGAAGGCAGATACAATAGATATAATTTTTTAGAAAGGAAAGGTATACAGGAATATACCAAATAATAAACATGGGAAGAATGTTGATCCAGGGAGAAATCTGATTGCAATTATTTGGAGTCGGGGAGGAATTTATTTCCCCCATTATTAGACATCATTGGATGATGTTTCACCTGGGTTTTTTATTTGCCTTCCACTGGATCAAAATACTTTAAATACAAATATCGGATTTATTTATTTATACCAACATTTATATAGGGCCCTTATCCAGGGCACTGTACATTAGTTAGTAAAACTTGCTTGGTTAGTGGGCATGGGTTGGGGTCAGGTCTCTGGATTTAGTCTTGTCGGTGGCATGGTGATGACATAGGGGACATGGGAGGCAATTGGATCAGTGAGGTGGGTGACGTTGGAGGGTTTTGGGGAGACTTTAGGAAAGTGTGAGCATAAGGGAGATCATGGGCATTGTTCAGGGTGGGTTGGGATAGGAGGTTAATGGGGGATCATGGAATGTGATGGATAAGAGGTGAGTTTTGAGTTGACTTCTGATGATAGGGAGGGGGCAGATTGAATGTGGTGGGGGAGCTTGTTCCAGTGGAGGAGGGCGAGTAAGGCAAATGATCAGAATCTAGAGGAGGCACGGGGATGGGAGCGGAGTGAGGGTTGTGGCAGTCAGGGAGGATGGGAAGATGTGTAGTGCGAGATGAGTGCTGAAAGGTAAGACGGGGCAAGACCATGAAGAGATTTGTAGACCATGGTGAGGAATTTGAAGAGGGAATGCTGTTGGATGGTGTGGCAGGACGGCCTGTAGCCGAGGTCAGGGAACAGTCCACACGTGTAGTTTCAGGATAAATGAAAACGTTCAGTGGCTTTATTTCTCCACAGCAACATAACATGCGGGTACACTGTCCCTTTTAGCAAATAAATCCTGCTCCACATTGGGAGAAAACTGACTAACACAGCAGTCCTAGCTAGCAGGCTGGCTGGCTAAACCATACCCAAACCGTAAGAGTCTTTTTAAGCAGTCATGCAAACAAATGAAAGAAATCTTACTTTGGCTGCAGTAAGTAGTGTGCTGTATCCTTCTGGCTAGCAGCACATCTATCCATGTGCTCTCATCTCAGACAGCCAGCTACTGCTGGTAACAAGATCCTTATCTACCTTGCTGGCTCTCAGGTGTCAGCTTACATCCTGATTAGCTAGCTTCCACCTGAGTTAACCCTTATGAGTGCTGGATGAAGCACTCAGACATATGTTTCCCAGGCATAACTGATAGGGGTTGACTTCACCCTGTCACATACCTCCCCTGTTTGTGTGTGGCTAGTGTCCCACACGGCTGAAGCCCGACCCTCCACTCCTTCTCTTGACAAAAAATCAGCATTTCCATGGTCTTTTTCAGGTCTATGCTGAATATCAAAAGAGAAGGGTTGGAGGGCCATATACCACCTGGTCAACCTTGGATTTGTGTCCTTCATGGTGTTTAACCACTTCAAGGGCGCATGGTCAGTGACCAGGGTGAAGTGTACTCCGGCGACATAATGTCTCAAGGCCTCAATTGCCCATTTTACAGTGAGGCACTCCTTCTCAATAACGGAATACCTCACTTCCCTTGGGAACAGGTTCCGGCTGATGAACAGTATGGGGTGTTCAACACCATCAAATTGCTGAGACAGCACTGCTCCCAGTCCTACCTCTGAGGCATCCGTCTGGATGATGAAGGGCTCTTTAAAATCTGGGCTCCGAAGAGCGGGGCCCTCTGACAGGCACTTTTTTAACATGTCAAAGGCGTCTTGGCACTCCCAAGACCATTTAACTTGGGTCGGGGCACTCTTTTTTGTCAGATCTGTTAGGGGTGCAGATATTTCTGAAAAATTGGGGATAAACCGCCGGTAATACCCTGCTAACCCCAAAAGGGAGCGGACCTGTGTCTTTGTCTGTGGGGTGGGGACTTCCTTTATGGCGGCCACCTTGCTAGCTAGTGGCCTTACTATCCCTCCCCCAACGGCATAGCCCAAGTACTTTGTAGTGGATTTACCCAGGGCACATTTGTTTGGATTTGCAGTGAGCCCTGCTTCTCTTAAGGACGTTAGGACTGCCCTTAACCTTTTTATATGAGACTGCCAGTGTCTGCTATAGATGACAATGTCATCCAAGTAGGCCGCGGCATATGCCCTATGGGGTCGTAGTACCTTGTCCATTAACCTTTGGAACGTGGCTGGAGCCCCATGTAACCCAAATGGCATAGTGACGAATTGGTATAACCCGAGAGGGGTGGCGAAGGCAGTTTTGCATTTGGATTCTTCCGCTAGAGGTATCTGCCAATATCCTTTCGTGAGATCTAGGGTAGAGATATACTCTGCTTTCCCAAGCGAGTCAAGCAATTCATCCACCCTAGGCATTGGATATGCATCAAATCTGGATACAGTATTTACCTTTCGCAGATCCACGCAAAACCTCACCTTCCCATCTGGTTTAGGGACCAACACGATAGGGCTACACCATTCGCTGTGGGACTCCTCGATCACGCCCAATTCCAACATGTCTATTATCTCCCTCTCTACCAGGTCTTTTCGGCCCTCTGGCAATCTATAGGGACGGGACCGTACTTTTACGCCAGGTTCTGTCTCAATCCTATGGGACACTAAATTAGTCTGCCCTGGCAGCTCCGAAAAAACATCTGGGAACTGGTCACATAATTCTAGTAGGTCTGACCTTTGTTCCGTTGTTAACTGCCCTCCCATGGGAACCTGATGGTCATTGTACGTACTACCCTTTGGAAGCTGCGGACCCAAATCCGTCTCTCCTTCCCGAGGGTGGATGAACAGTGATCTCATCGTTTTCCAGGGTTTCAGGAGGTTCACGTGGTAGATTTGTTTACCTTTCCTGGACCCTGGTTGAGAGATCTCATAGTTCACCTCCCCGGTGCGGCGGAGAACTTGGAAAGGACCCTGCCACTTCGCAAGGAGTTTACTCTCTGATGTCGGTAGTAGTAGCATCACTTGGTCCCCAGTAGTAGCATCACTTGGTCCTTAAGCGAGCATTTTGGTTATACTGCCTTTCTTGACGTTCTTGAGCAGATTTGAGGTTTTCCTTAGCAAACCGACCTATCATGTCTAGGCGATTTCTAAGGTCTATGACATACTGAAGGGTATTCTTGGAGGGGGAGGGCTCCTCCTCCCAGGATTCCTTCAGTAGGTCGAGAATACCCCGAGGTTGGCGTCCATATATGAGCTCAAACGGGGAGAAGCCTGTGGATGATTGGGGAACTTCTCGTACCGCAAACAACAGGAAAGGGAGAAGTTCATCCCAAGCTCGCTTTTCAGTGTCCACAAACTTCCTAAGCATGGTTTTTAAAGTACGGTTAAACCTCTCTACCAATCCATCAGTCTGAGGATGGTAGACTGAA
The DNA here is from genome assembly GCF_040206685.1 of Ascaphus truei. Taxonomy (NCBI): domain Eukaryota; kingdom Metazoa; phylum Chordata; class Amphibia; order Anura; family Ascaphidae; genus Ascaphus; species Ascaphus truei. The sequence goes on along the minus strand of NC_134484.1, from coordinate 97,844,210 downwards.
GTCCGGACGGATTTTACCTCCAATAACTTTAGGACATCCTGCATTAACTTTGCCATGAAATTTGTTCCCTGGTCAGTTAACATTACTTGGGGAAGTCCTACCCTAGAGAACAGTTCTAACAGCCTGTGAGCAACCTGTTTAGCAGTGGCTGATCTCAGAGGGAAGGCCTCAGGATATCTGGTGGCATAATCTACCACAACGAGTATAAATTTATGTCCCTTCGCAGAGGGTTCTAAAGGTCCGACCAGATCTACCCCAATTCTCTCGAATGGGACGGCTACCAAGGGCAGAGGCTTCTGTCCTTTTTGGCTAGTTAACTGGCATTCAGGACATGTCTCACATAGTTTCATGATGTCACCATGTATGCCTGGCCAGTAAAACCGGGACGAGATGCGGTCCGTGGTTTTATCTCTGCCCAAATGACCACCCCATGGGAGAGTATGGGCTAGGGTGAACACTGTTTTAATCAACTCTTTAGGGACTAGCATCTGTCGAATGACCTCCCGTTTGTGTAACCTTATTCACACAATATAGAATGTCATTCAACAGTTCAAAATGTGGAAACACTTTTACACCCTGTTCATCCATTATCTTGTTGTTGACCTGTACCACCTTCTCATATTGTCTAGCCAGAGCTGGGTCCTCCCTCTGCCTCTGACGGAAGTCAGGAAGATCCAGGTCTGGCAAAATTCCCGTATCTATCTGTTCCCCACCCTGGTCATCCCCGGCCATGACCTGTAGTCCTTTGGGCTGACTAATGTTACCAAGAGTCCCAGCCTTTCTTAACCAGTCCTCTTTTTCCGCACGGCTCTGTTTACGTGTCTTTGGGACATGGTGTCTACGGGGAAAAATCTCTGGGGAAAAAGGGAACAAGTCTCCGGGCTTCTCCGTTACCAGAGAAGTAGGCTCCGTAGGAGTAGGGGCCAACAATGTTTTGAGGTAGGGCCAGTCTCGGCCAAGTAGAACAGGAGCAGGTAGCCAGGGAGCAACTCCCACTAGTAGGCTAGCCTCTTGATCCTGGATACGCAGTAGAACGTTCGCCGTCGGGTATCTCTTTGTATCCCCATGGATACACTCGATATTCCAAGGAGAGTCATAAGATAGTCTATTGCTTGGAATTAGGCCCTCTAGGATCAGGGTTTTTCCAGAGCCCGAGTCCAGCATGGCGTTTACTTTTGTCCCCTCCAGAGATGCTGGGACTAACCACGGATTGTGGTCCCCTCGGAGACAAGCTGTGGCAGTGGTTCTGCTATATGAACAGTCCATCTCATCTCCTGAATCCGCAACCTCGGTCGTCAGCGGAAGCTCTCGACGGGGCTCGGCGTTTGGACCTCTCCGCTGTTGGATGGGATCCTCCCTTCTGGTTGGTGGGGTTATCCTCTCCACCGGGTGGGTGACAGGAGTCCAGGTTCTTGGGGAATACTGTGGGTGGCGGCCTCCCTTGAGTGATCCAGTGGCCTCGGACCCACAACGGGCGTCTCTGCGGGAGTTTGTACCAGGAACCCTCCGAGATGGGAAAGGGTCTTCCGATCGGGTTGACTGGATCTCCCGAGCTGGCGGGTTGTAGACCCCTCGATTGTCTGCTCTCCTGCCTCTAGTATCACCGGAAGCAACTGGTGTTTGCACCGGCCATTCCCAGCTATCCTGTTGGGTGTCGTCGTCCAGGAAGTTTTCCACCAAGCGGACCGCTGAATCCAGGGAAAATGCAGCGTGTCTTTTTACCCAGGAGCGGGAGGAGGGGGGCAGTATCTGTATGAACTGCTCGAGCACAAACTGTTCAAGGATCTCTGCCTTGTCATGTTTTTCCGGTTGTATCCACCTGGTACATTTGTCTACTAAGCGGTGGGCTACGACCCGGGGTCTGTCTCTGTTTGTATATTTGACTGTCCGGAACCGCTGTCGGTAGGTCTCTGAAGTGAGGCCTAGGCGATCCAGAATAGCAGCCTTTAGTTGCTGATAGTCCATGGCCTCGTCTGCTGGAAGAGCCTGGTAGGCTGCCTGAGCTTCCCCTATGAGGAGTGGAGCCAGAGTCGTTACCTAGCGATCAACTGTCCAGCCGTGGGCCGTGGCTACCCTTTCAAAAGTGAGGAGAATGCCTCTGGGTCTTCGTTTGGCTTCATTTTATGCAGCATCACCGGTGGATTATTTGGAATCCCTGGTCTGCCTGGGGCTGGGCCTTCGGCCAGCAATTGGAGTAGCTTTTCCTCTCGCTGGGCCTGTTGCTCATCTTGCTGGGCTTGTCGCTCAGCTTGCTTCTCTGCTAGCTGGAGCTGTTGCTCAAGGAACTGAGAAAAAATTGTCTCCATTTTTTTTTTTTTTTTTACCGTCTGTGTGTGTGTGTGTGGCCCTTCAGATACAGGGCCCGTCCAAATCCCACTTCTGACACCACCTGTGGCAGGACGGCTTGTAGCCGAGGTCAGGGAACAGTCCACACGTGTAGTTTCAGGATAAATGAAAACGTTCAGTGGCTTTATTTCTCCACAGCAACATAACATGCGGGTACACTGTCCCTTTAAGCAAATAAATCCTGCTCCACGTTGGGAGAGAACTGACTAACACAGCAGTCCTAGCTAGCAGGCTGGCTGGCTAAACCATACCCAAACCGTAAGAGTCTTTTTAAGCAGTCATGCAAACAAATGAAAGAAACCTTACTTTGGCTGCAGTAAGTAGTGTGCTGTATCCTTCTGGCTAGCAGCACATCTATCCATGTGCTCTCATCTCAGACAGCCAGCTACTGCTGGTAACAAGATCCTTATCTACCTTGCTGGCTCTCAGGTGTCCGCTTACATCCTGATTAGCTAGCTTCCACCCGAGTTAACCCTTATGAGTGCTGGATGAAGCACTCAGACATATGTTTCCCAGGCATAACTGATAGGGGTTGACTTCACCCTGTCACAGATGGGTAGCCAGTGGAGGTGGGAGAGGAGTGGTGTGGACAGAACGGGGGAGCATGAGAAGTGTACGGCAGCAGCATTTTGGATTTGTTGGAGGGGGAGACCGAGGAGAAGGGAGTTACAGCAGTCGAGATGGGTGAAGCTGAGAGTGAATGAGAAGTTTGGCCTAGGAGAGAGAAATTAGTGGACACATTTTTCTTATGTTGTATAGGTGGTAGCGACAGGTGTTAATGATGGATGTGATGTGTTGTGCGAAGAGGAGGGAAGGGTCAAAGGTGACTCCAAGGTTGCGAGCAGGAGAGGGGGGTGGTGGGGGAAGGAGATGATGGGGATTGAGGAGGATGGGAGTGAGGAGGAAGCAGGAAAGAGAAATTCAATCATAGCTGGGTTAATTTGTAGGAAGTGTAAGGACATCCAGGTAGAAATGGCAGAAAGGCAGGCAGAGATACAGGTGGAAAGTTCGGGTGAGAATAGTGGGAAAGAAAAATAGATTTGGATGTCGTCTGCAAAAAAATGGACATTGAATCCATGGGAGGAGATGAGGTCAGAAAGGGGCAGTGTAGAGGGAAAAGAGGAGAGGACCAAGGATGGAGCCTTAGGGCATTCCCACTTGGAGGCTGGTGGGCAGAGAGGATGAATTGTTGAACGTGACAGAATAGGAGGGGTGGGAGAGATAGAATGAGAGGGCCGTGTGAGTGATGCTAAGGTTGGGGAGGGTGGAGATGGGTGAGGTTGAGGAGGATGAGGATGGAGAGCTTATAGTTGCGAGCTTGGGAGATCAAGTTGTGGATGGTGAGGAGGGCAGTTTCAGTAGAGTGTGTGGAACAGAAACCAGACTGGACAATGGGAATGAGGGAATTGGTGTGGATGAAGGTGGAGAGTTGGTTGTGAACAATGCACTCAAGGAGTTTGGAGAAGTATGGAAGGAGTGTGATAGGGTGACCGTTTGAGGGCAGGGTCGAGAAATCTTTTTTTGAGCAGAGAGATGACTACAACAGTTTTGAAGTTGTCTGGGTTTTGTCCGAATGATAGGGAGAGGTTGAAGAAGGCTGAGATAGGAGAAAGTATCTGTCATTTAAATTTAGCATAGGTAGAACCTGATGGACAACCTCATCTACTATGTAACACATCATCCTCCCTTCTACACTACACACACCCGCACATCATCCGCTCTCCTCCCCTCTGCCTACGCAGACATTTCATGGACACTTAGAGATCATATGGATGTGCAACCCTCCTTGCCCGGCTCCTATGGAGTTAACATCAGTTAATTATGTACATGGTTTTGCTCAGTCTCTCATACCTTACCAAGGTATTGGATCCACGCAGGCTGGGCCAGATATGCAGATGGAATAATGAAGGGCGACAGGAACCTTTATAGTACAAACAGGAGCTTTATTAATAGCCATTGATAATGCTCTTAATAGCAAGACAGTCGTTATTATATACACTTTAACTGGTCAACAACCATGTTTGTACTCTTTAATTCTTCCCTGGGTAACCCTTACTCTCGTGCTGTGAAGGTGCGTAGGCTTGATGCTGTTACTATAACCTTAAGTGGCCGTCTTCTGCATAGCATCCATAACTATCTCAATAGGACCCTATCTTAGGTTACATTCACTATCATGAGACTACAGGTGACCTCTTAGCAGGGCCACTCCGATTAGATCCTAGGGCCACCACCTGAATAACCCTAATAGGACATAGACCACCTCTATAGGAACCTGTAAGCTTCTGTACTTCCTGGATTATAGACTCCAACTGGCTAGAACACTTTCCCTAACTACAAAACAACAAACAGGGACAGGATATTATCACTATACGTTTACTATACATGAGAACCTTTTTAAATTACCAACTGTGAGGGTTCTCCAACCATCACGCCCAGAAACCTAAGTTTTAGAGCATTCATTCTCAAAATATATACCCAGATTGTGACTTCACTGGTCACCATGCATACAGTGGGAGTGGCTTCTTTCCTGCTCAATTCCTCTATACTGTGATGGGAGAGAGGCATTACTCTGCAGGAGTCCACACAGTTAACCGCTTCAAGACATTAACCCCTTAATTACAATAGTAGCTCCTAGAGGGGGGCTACAGGTGTAAGAAACAATTACAGAAAGGACTAAAATGTGAGACAGCTGAATTTTTTTAATTACTTAAACTTGAAGTGGTTTAGAGAGTCTCTGGTAGGTTATTCCAGTTTTGGGGTGCTCGGTAACAGGAGTGCCATGATACCTTGTTGAACCTTGGGACCATGAACAATCTTTTGAAGTCTTATCTCAGGTGATAAGTGTTGCGTGTAGTAAGGTTGAGGAGCTTGTTCAGATAGGTGGGTAGCTTGCCTAGAGTATTTGAAGGCAAGACAGGAAAACTTAACTTTGCGCCTGGACTCAAGGAATAGCCAATCTACCACTTTGAGCATTTTGCAGATGTGTGTGTTATAGTTACATTCTGGGACAAAGCGGCATATGGAGTTGTAGAGGATGTCTAGTGTGCCATGGTGAGTCTTGGGTGCTGTGTCATATACTATGTCCCCAGTCTATAATTGGCATTAACATCTGCTGTGCAATGCGCTTTCTGACCAACGGGCTTAGGGAGGATTTGTTCCTATAAAGTACACTCAGTTTGGCATAGGTTTTGGATGTCAGAGTATCAATATGCAACCCGAATGTTAAATGGGAGTCAATCCATATGTCCAGATATTTAAAACTAGTGACAGGGGCTAGAATGGTTAGAGTTGGTTCTGATCAGTAGCTCGGTCGTTGGTAGCATCTGAAATGTAGTCCCAAATACCATTGTGACACTTTTGACAGTGTTTAAAAACAGTTTGTTTTGGGAAATTCAGCATTCTAGTCTTGAAAAATCAGATTGAAATACGTGTCCAAGGTCGGAGAGGCTAGGGCTGTGTGCATATAAAATGTCATCCGCGTACATGTGCATTGAAGCTGCCTTACAAACTGTAGAAAGGTCATTAGACTGAAAAGAGTAGGGGTCCCAGAACAGAGCCTTACGGGACCGCACAAGTGATATCAAAGGGATTGGAGTTAGAGCCCGAGATAAATATTGGGATTTACCCGATGGGTATGAGTGAAACCAGTTTCAAGCATGTTCCCCCTATTCCAGTGCACTGACGCTTGTTTAACAAGATAACAGGAGCAACAGTATTACAATCCTGTGCAAACTCTAGGAATATTGGAGCAGTAAATGGTCCCTGTTACATTCCACACTGGATCTCATTGCAAACTTTTAAGATGGTAGTCACCATGGGGTGGTTTCGGCAAAAACAAGACTGGAGTTGGCCGACATGTTTTCTTGGTATAGTAAATTGCTTAATTGGGAGTGAACACATTTTTCCATAACTTTGGATAGTATTGGGAGAAGAGAAATTGGTCTCTAGTTGGAGACAAAAACATTCTCCATTTCTAGACTGACAACTCTGGCAGTTTTCAGGTCTGTGGGATATGGGCTGAATACAAGATAGTCGATTACAGGGGCTAGCAGTATGGCAATGACTGGGGCACAAAGTCGTAATAACGCATCAGTCTCCTTCCCTCTGCACCATGCCTCCTTCCCTCTGCATCCATTCATAGCACGATACCTCTACCCCTCTATCCACCCGCAGCACAATGCCTTCTGCACCATGCCTCCCCCTCTGTACTGCACACCCACAGCATCATGCTGCCTCCGCTCTGCACACGTACAGCATCATACCTCCTCCCATATGCACACAGCATTGCTTCTTGCACTCCATACTCCACAGCATCATCCTTTTATATCAGAAAAAGTTGCAGCAAGGCCAATCTTTGCATTTGCAAAAACATTGAATCAAATGGTAGGTAACCTCAGAACAGGTGAGATAACTTGTACGAGCACGTATTATGTAAGCCCCTCAAAGGAACATTCATAAAGTATTAAAGTATTGCATTGTGATTGCCCAAAAACAAACACTCATTGACCACTGGAAACTTGTTGAATCAACACTTCAAAAAATAATTTTCTTCCAGCCACTACAGGCATGCCAATGTATGGGGAATAAGCCCCACCCATTCAGGGGTAGGACAATTTTTGTTAAACAAAATTATATTCAATTAGCTCATTATTAGGTTCCCCATCTCTCCTTACAGTAGTTATGTCCATCAGTCATAAAAGAAAATAATCCTTATGGGAGGGAATGTTGAACTAGCATGGAGGAAGTAGAAGAAAAACACTACAGAACACAGTTCTGGGCAAGTGTCGTCATTCAACATAAGCTGGGCTCACCCTCGAGTTAAAAGGTGGATGCTCAATAACTCGCAAACTAATTTTATGTATTGTTAGAAGTAAAGGGTGGATGGACGAGAACTCAGACTAATGCAACAGGTGACCACAAAGCACCTACCTGCTTATGAAACAGACAAGCAGTAATAAAGGAGCTATTCAACTCCTGCTCCAACTTGGGTAGCATAAGATTTCTTCAGAGGATATAAATAGTTTTTGTACCAATGGCCCTGATAGTCAGCCAAGAGCTGGGTGATCCTCTTCAGGCAAGTAGGGCACATAACTTGCTTTTGAAAACCATAAATGCAGTGAGTGTGCGAGTAGGTCAGTACATTTTAGCACAATGGCTAGTACCACGAGTACACCCACACCTACTTGTTTCCACTGACCACACAGAGTATTGTGGCCCAACGGGATTTAGGACAAATCTGCTCCTTAGTCAGACAATGAGGCCCGCAGGCACCCTACACGAAGATGTACTAGAAAATTAGACCCTGCGAGGAGAGAACCTACCCCCTTGCCAGTGGATCAAAACCCAACTGCTGTGAGGAGAGCTGGGAGCATTATTGGGGGATAATGGAACCAGATAGGTTGAACATTTTATCCTAGCCTGGACTGGGCAGGGCTTATTCCCAATGCATTTGTACTGGCATGGGAGGATCCAAAAAAAGAAGTGGTGTAGACTGTTAATATGCAAGAACTCATCTCCTTTCCAATTGGAAAGGATACAAAACGTACATATACATATATACACATATATATATACACACACACACACACACACACACACACACACACACACACACACACATTACCCATAAGCATGTTAACTGCCATAGTTCCATTTTTTGTTTGTACATTTATCCCAAGTTGGGGCAACAATACATTGAAATAGTGAAATCGTGAAATAAAAGTTTTGCCTTTGGAGTAATCATTCTGCAAGCGAGCACACGGGCATGAGCTGCATGACTTTTCTTTTGTGGAACTGTTGGCAGGTTAGGGAGAACACAAAAACATATCTGCACCTAAATAGTATTTTCGCTCCTATAAAAGTTTGGATAACTTCTTTTTTTTTTAAATCCAACAATGTTTACATTATCGTTGGTAGCTTTGATTCCAAGTCATGTCCAACAACAAAAAAGGGGAGATGGCAGCATCCAGTAATATCGAAAAATACTTCTTCATAATAACTCATTGAACAAAAGCTTTTACTTGTTTCAGCAAATTAACATTTACAAACTGGTCCCAAAAGATATTTCATGACAATATTAACTAAACCAAATGACTTAATGCTTTCAAATGTGCACATCATAATTACAGCAAATGACACAGACACTTAACATGTTTAAGGCTTTCATTAGTAAAGATATAAATATATATATTATTTTTTTATCCAAAAATATAAATGTTGTATACAGAGAACCAAGTTTTCAGGTATCACAATCATAGATGGATGAAAAGCCAAAATATTCCTAATCCCACCCAATTTCCCCATGACTAAAATCGAGCCTGTGTCAAAATCAGTTGATTAAAATTGCTAACATTTCAGCCGAAATACAACTCCAATTTTAAAATAAACCATATAGATGGAATGGCTATGTTGATACCCCCCAAATATTATTAATGGCACTGGTAGAGATTGTTTGCAACAAGCATTAGTCAACTTCTGTTCTAGAGAAAAGGCGGTTTAAATGTTGATATTAACACAGTGTTATGGTGTTCCCCAGTTTCCTAATGTTTTAAGGCATGCATCATAAAGGCATTTATTCTTTGAGGGCCTATTTCTGCAATGCAGGTTAAGCCAAGATAATGTAAACACGCTTTCTTGAAAAATGACCCACTGTTGTTTCAAGTGTGCACAACTTAATTTTTTGTTTTATTTATTTGTCGTTTTTAATCAAATAGGGAAAAAAATTGGCTTATAAAAAAAACTGAAGTGAAAATACATTTATCACGGCATTTACATATTTTAAACATTTCAGTTGGGATATCAAAAGAGTAGGTTGCTGGAACTGTACAACAGGACAAAGAAAATTACCAATGCTTTAATGCAATTTTGCCAATTGTTAAAATGACTCCAGTTTTGCACTTGTCTTCACCCACCCAATGAAACTAATGGGGTGCTTGTGTTGATACATTTGGCTTCAATTTCTTTTTGCACCAGTGCAAAACTGGAGTGAATCCTTGATCAATTACCTGCAATATGATCCTCCATTAGGATTATCCAAAATGAAACAATATAAGTTTTTTCTTGATTTTTGTCAGTTCTACGATTAAGCAAACGCTTAATGGAAATAAAAACGCCCTGCACACAGTTGGCGCTTCATGGCATAGTGTAGAATAGAAACACATTGCATCATATGTTGTAACAGTAAGAATTCTAGTGCTGAGGGGCTTTTTACAGCACAAGGCAACTTCTCTTTGGGAACAGAGTACATTGGAGGCAAAATGCTTTTCTTTTAAGAGGATTTCTCTTTGCGGCTGCGAGGAGAATCTGCTCCGTTCGAGGTTACTGTTCCATTCACTCCGTTTTCTGAAAAGAAGAGACATACTTTAAGTACACGGGCTCTTGCATTGCCATGGTTTTATTCTCCAATAAGTTAAGAAATGTAGATCCAAGTGCTACTAATATCGAACTGCATTTTCTATATAGAAGAGCTTTTTTTGATACTTCTACAGCTTGTCCACTTGGATTTGAAAGCTAATTTTGTTGTCCAAAAAATAAAAAAAAGTCTGCACATATTGTGCCATCTAGAATGAAACAAACCAAAGGAGAATAGGTGGAGGAAATAATTGTAATATATTTGTTAATGTTATATTTTTAGTGTTGGAGGGGATCACTGCTACATATATGGTGAAACAGAACTGTCCCAAAAATAAAACTACTCTGGAAAAAAGATTTAAATAATGGATTCACTTACTGGTTTTCATATTCCCTGAGAGCAGGAAGGGCAACTCCAATCCTCAAGGGCCACCAGCAGGTCAGGTTTTCAGGATATCCCTACTTTAGCACAGATGGCTCATTCTGACCGATCCACCTGTGTTGAAGCCGGGCTATCCTGAAAACCTGGCCCGTTATAGGCCCTTGAGGACTGGAGTTGCCCACCCCTAACTTGGAGCATATTGCTTAATAAACCAATCGATAGCAGACCTCGATAGACACCCTAACAATCATATTTCAAATTCGCTCAGCAGGAAAATAGCTAGACTGGCATTAAAGTAATCCCCCCGCTCATTTATAGTAAATAAAATAAGGGCAGTAAGGAAACCATTTACAAGTATCCTACGGAATTTATACCAACAATTTCTTCAGATGCCTTATCCCTGGTTCGATGATCAGAAATCCCTAGACAGTCGTTTATGGCCATCAAATGCAGGGCTAAAATTCCTTAACCCCTCCATCAAATGCAAACATTGTCCCACCCACATCCCATATCTTAGTACCACCCACACCCCATATCTTAGTACCACCCACACCCCATATCTTTTTCTGCTTTCTGTATTCTAACCCTCTCTACATTCATCAGCAAATGGTCTTTAGGTTGATTTGTTCATTACAATATTCCTGTTCCCATGCTATGTGTACTGAAAATGTACTGTATACAACAAAAGACAAAAATTCCCAATACCACATCCGATAGGACAAAATTATATAGTTAAATACTTCTGTTTGTCTTCTCATAAGGGTCATTTAGTTAAACCCTTTGGCCAAAGCGTTATAAGCCTGCAGCCACGTCACGACATGACCACTCTGCAGGTCCTAACACTACCTGTCACAATTAATCATTTACCTCTGCCATGGAGGGAGAAATGTCTCACAAGATCAATCTTTCACAGGTGCATGAAAACGCCTTCTACTTAAACAAAACTGCAGCGGTAAATGAGAATTTTCACAGGTAGTGTTAGGACCTGCAAAGCGGCCATACCGTGATGTGGCTGCAGGCTTATAACGCGTTGGCCAAAGAGTTTAACTAAATTAACCTTACTTATGAAAAGACAAAGAAGTATTTAGCTATATATTTTATGTCATATCGGATGTAGCATTGCAATTTTTTTCTTTTGTTGTATACATTTGGTCACACACCAACAGCACTCTGACTGACTGAATATGTTTGTATTGAAAACATGCATAAATAAAAAGAAATTCTATGAAATAAAATTTAAGGGAAGAACTGATCTATATAGCAACTCACTATTCTCTGTTTCTCTTCTAACGCATTATTGGTTCTCTCTTTTTAGCGCAGTAAGACTATTAAAATAAAAAATCTAAAAAAAGGAAAATATGTATGCACTGTCCAAAGTTACATCCAAAGTTCCCGTATTGCATTTGCCAGCTGTTTTGCTGTAACTATACTTTGCAACATCTTAATACTGTATTTGATGCAAATAGGGGCTCAAATGCCCTACTCAACAGCATGCCCAAAGCACTCACTGTACCAGAGGAAAAACGCAACTGGGATTCTAATGAGTGCACTGTTTCAACTGTTAAAATGCACAAATTAAAGAGACGCCATCAGTTTAAAAAAAAAAAAAAAAAAAACACATTGTGATCGTTTTCCCTATGGAGTAAAAAAGGTTAAGTAAAAGGAAATGTTTTTATTAAAGAAAAAAACCTACAAAAAAAAAAAATGCATGTTTTAATACTTTGAAGATAAATAACCACACAAAAGCTAAGGCATAGCAGAGAATTCCTAAACCTAGCTTGACAAGTATGGCATAAGACAACAGTATGGTTCAGTAAGGTTCAACAGAAGCGTCACTTATTGCTTAATGCTTTGGGCGGGTAACAAAGCACTGCATGTTCCTACCATCATTAAATAAGTTAAGTGGGTTTCCATAAAATCCGGTTTAACTCACTGGGTCACAAAAAACTCCAAATTAAAGGATTCCTGTCGAAACCCGCTGTCCGGATACCACCCCATATAGCAAAAGATGTAAATACAAAGGCTGGTCATTAAAAAGGAGCAATCCATGCAGTTTTGTGTTTTCTTATCTTGTAACATAGGATTGAAGCAGGACTGAACCTCATTAATTTCAGCCTCTGGGGACCCCCTGCTCCCCAAGATACTTACCTCCATAGGGGTGCTGGTATCTTGGCAAAGTTTAAAGCTCCCGCATTACATGGGTCAATAAGAAGTCGAACCTGATGTCACAGCTTCCCATTGGCCCGCAGGGGGCAGGAGATTTGAAACCCTTCAATTACATAACCCTGCTCCGTGAGCGGCTGCCGGCTCCCCCTTTGGAGGTACGCATCTCAGAAAGCAGGAGGTACTCACAGTTGAAGTAAATGGGTTTTAGCACCAGGGACCCCGATTCAATCCTATGTTAAAAATAAAAACAATTGCATGCTTGGATTGCCGCTTTAAATGGGCTCTGAAAGTGCTACCTATTCTTTGGCATCATCTTTATGCAATGTCAGTTAACAATGACCAAATGATGTCACAGAAACGGGACAATTCTGTTCTGGACACTGGCTGAACTACAAACCTTTTTCCTTTCTGGAGGCTTTGCCTTTAGCAGAGACTGTTTTCTTCCGTTGAGAGGGAGGCTGGGAAGATGAATGCTCTCTCCACCGTCTCAGTTGGAAATTAATGAACTTCCACATCATAAATGCCTGAGTTATGCAAATAGACGCCAACACACTGATTCTAAATGCAGAAAGATGAATTAATGATGAGGTGACAGTTCAATAAATCACTAGTTAAAAGTGACTTCAAAAGTCAAGTTACAAGGTTCAGCAAATGTTGTATTTAGATTTTGTTTTTGTTTAAAGGGCTCTTTAAATAATGTATTTTGTACATCAATGTGTATGTATTTGAATTCCCTGTGATCAGGACAACTTTATTAGATGTTTTGTTAGTCTGATAAAGAAAGACTTACATGTAACAAAGTAAAAAAAATTATATATCCAGTAAATATATATATATATATTTGACGAAGCCACTGCGGATGACCGAAACTGCAAATCCACAGTAAGCCTGGATGGGGATAATTTGGTGCACGTGCAGAAATGGGACGGAAAAAAGACAAAGTGCGTAAGGGAAATCAAAGATGGCAAAATGATTATATATATATATATATATATATATACACACACACACTGTACCTTATAGCTAAAATGTTGAAGTTCCCAGTGCTGATATCCAAATCTTGATTCTCTGCTCTAGCAAGTCCGAATCCAACAGTGAGAACAGAGAGAATGAGGGTGAGAAGACGTCCCAGGACAAAGAGAACAGCCCACAGAGTAAATCTGAAGAGGTAAAAAAAAACATTGTTGGAAATGCAACATATGACCTTACCTTCAAAAGCAGGGCAACTGTACAACATGCTACCTTGAATTCGAGCATGCAGCAAGAACAAACCAGATTTTTTTTTTAAATGAAACACAAAATTGCCTATTTTTAAGATTGTGAGAAAAAAAGTAGTATGCTGAAATACATATCAGTACTTAATATTGCTAATCACTACAAGCTGTTACAGCTTCAACAGAGAACATAGCTCCCAAAATTCATCTGAGCACCTTTACTCATAAGTACAACCACCCCTCACTAGATGCCAAGATTTTCTAGAAACCCTTCTTCTGACGAACAACTCCCTTGTTACAGTACGTGGAGTCATGCAACATCACTGAGACATACCTGGTGAAGGCCTGCACCTTGGTGCTAGTTTAAAGTGGTGTTGCCTCTTGATTTTTTAAATTAGGTTTAAAGCAGGGGGTTCTCCAGAGCTGAACCACATTGATCTCCGCTCTGGGGACCCCTTGCTTGTATTGGAAAGGGTGCCGGTAGCCGCTACAGAAAATATCTATTTAAAAAGTTACTGTGTCCCAATAGGAAGCTGCAACGTCATGCCTTGAGGCTTCCTATTGGTCCACGGGATCTTTAGAACAAGTGAGATACTGGCATCACCTTTAGAAGCAAGTATCAGGGGGTCCCCGGAGCAAACATTCATGTGGCTCAGCTCCAGAGACCACCTGCTTACTAAGGGGAATATACATTCATTTAAAAAAAAATAAATTTAATATCAAAAGGCTTTAAGTTAAAATGTTTAGAAGGCCCTTTGGGTGTTTGCCTTGTGCAATTATACCAAGTACTATATACATTTACAGTGTGCTCATTTTTAATGAGGCAATGTATTCTGGTACTTAAAGTGATAACAAAAATATATAATAAAATCACAATGTTATCTACCATAACTTCCGTTTAAAAAGAAAGCATTAGATAGGAGTGGACACCATCAGCTTTAAAATTAGACATTTCATTTGTGGAAAGCTGTAACATTTAAGATTTTAATTCTTCAACGTCACCAACTACAAAGAAGATTATGATTTCAGTACCAGGTACAAGTTGAAATGTAAGGCTACGGCCCCGCTCCCTCAGTCAGCGCGCCCGCACTGCATGCAGGCAGCGCGCTGAGAGGCACAGACCGCTATCTGCGGTCTGTAGGGAGCGGGGGCCGTGGTTTGAGCGGAGGGGGGCGTGGTTTGAGCTGAGGGACCCGCTAATCCCCCCCTCCACGGGCTCGGTCTCCCGGGCTGCAGGAGGGAGCTGCTGCGGGCTGCTGGAAGCTGCTCCCTTCCCCCACAAATAACAATCACACACACACTCAATCCCACACACATACACACTCAATCCCCCCCCCCCACACACACACACAATCAATCAATCACACACAATCAATCACACACACAATCAATCACACACACAATCAATCACAATGGAGGAAGCTCCCTGACAGCTCCCGCCCCTGATAGGCTCATCAGCGCACCACGTGACACGTCACCGCTCAGGATCACAATTTTCTTGCATCCCCTGGCGGCTGACGCATCACAGCACGTTGTGAGCCGTGCAGTGAGGGGGGACTGGGACCGGCTCAAGAAGGATACACCTGCTGGTGAGGAACGCGCACACGGCCGCACGCGCCGCCGGACGCAGTGGGACCAAAGCCTAACAGTATGGAAATAAACAGCAGCTTTGCAAAAAAAATAAAAATTAAAAACACCTTACCCTTTCTGGAATCTTTCATTACTGAAGTAAAAAAGACGGGACATATGGAAGAGAAATTCTACAAAGTAGTGAAGTACTAGAAGTACAAGACCCAGGTGATTCAGGCTGCAAAATAATAAAAAAAGAATTCAAAATGCAGTTATCAGTTGTTTCCTGTATTATAATGCGTTATGCATGCAACACCGTAAAACTTTGTGCACACAATTGGCACTTTATACCAACACATCATTAACATGACAAACATTTCTGTACAGGTTTAGCTCAAAGCTGCTTTAGAGCCCTTTCACTGTAAATGGATTGCAAGGCCGTGTGCTGCTGCCCCCTCTTTGCAAAATGGATCCAAGAAACACACAGAGTAGGGTCACAGTAACTCAGCGGTGGGCAAACTGGGGGGCACCAAATAATTTAGGGGGGCGCAGGCTGTGTGGCGAAACCTGGGGGCGGGCAGAGCAGTGCACGGGCGGCCAAGCAGCTCAAGCTCCGTGCGGCTGCTTCCCCCGTGCTTGTTGCAGGGGCGGGGCTTCTCCCTGCACACAGAGAAGCCCTCCTTCTCTTCCTGGCTGTTTACCCATGCCGGAGCATGCTCACAGTGGTACCCTCAGGGGGGGAGAGAGTAGTGTTGTGATGTGTGTATGTTGTGATAGTGTGTGTGCGTGTGTTGTGAGTGTGCGTGTTGTGATTGAGTGTGTGTTGGTTGTGATTTTGTGCGTGTGTGGTGATTAAATGCAGCGGTGCACAAACTGGGGGGCATACGCTCTCCCAAGCTTGGGGAGACAAACAAAATTGACTTTGAAGTGCGCTCAGCAAAACACACACACACACACACACACACACACACACACACCATGCTTGGAGAGTTGGTGATGTCACCGCTCTCAGCGGCAGCGTGGACGCAGCCTAATTTTGCAAGTGCAAGCTGTTGAAATAAGTATTTAGACATGTTTGTATTTACATTGTATACCGTTTAATAAAGGTTTTTTATTTTTCATGTGATTTTGATTACATCAGGCAGGGGGGTCCCCGAGAAATTTCATGGATGAAAAGGGGGGCTAGGCATAAAAAGTTTGCTCACCCCTGCAGTAACGTATAAAACCCGAAACTAAACTTTTACAGTGCTTGTGGTGTCACCTCACAGCAACGGTTTGTAACGAGCACTTGACACTGCAGTAAGCCACCATGGGTGCACATCCAGCGGGAACCACGCTTAGGGAGGATTCATGATACAAATCAAAAAGGAAAGTCTGGCTCTCCACTGGTCTTTAGTGAAAATTATAAAAGGCTTTATTGGACAGGAAGATCGACTTTTCGGTCCTCATTAGGAAGATCTTCCTATGCAATAAAGCCTTTAATATTTGACTAAAGACCAGTGGAGGGCCGTACTTTCCTTTTCATTTGCCTTACAGCAGCTGGGCATTTCATGGAATTGGAACCGCAGGGAGCGGGAATGATTGCGCTTCAAAGGCCAATCATATAATTCTCATTCCGTTATTCTGGGAGCAGCATAGCTACAATCGCATGTAAAACATGTATTCGGCACTGAACTAAACACTGATTGAACAAGACAATACAACTCAATACTATGATGACAAATGGAAACCATGCAAGAGTGAGTATCTGAAAGAGCATAGTCATTTTTGTTAATATCATGCTTTAGTCAATGTTTAAAATAATTTTTTTTTAAATTGTATTTATTATAACATTTTACCTAGCTTAATCAGAATATTGAATTATAGAAATGTAATTAATGTGTCTTGTACATGCGTGGGGAGAAACAATATGGCTGACATTTTAAGACTAAACAACAATAGCTTTGATGCCTTCTTATGAGGTAAGTTCTGAGAACACGCGCGCACACGCACACAGACACGCACACACTTTGGAAAAGTATGGAACCCTTTAAAAATACACTTACTTTAATACATATGCTCCTGCGATATGGAAAAGGTACAGACCAATGTACACAAGCTGACGGGGAATATCTTCCTGTTGGAGGGAAATTAAATGGGAAACCAGGATTACAACCAACATGGTGTATTTGGTTATTTACTTATTACACGGATGTTTCTTAAAGGGAAAAACACACAAACACCAGAGCAGAGGCAATTTACCTCAAGACACCAAAACAATAGGGAAACAATCCAGTTAAGCTTACTTTTTTCGTTTTCTGGAAATAGAGCTCCGGAAATGCATGAAGCCAATACGCTAATTGGGAAACAAAGAAAAACTTCATCTGGAATCTATTTAGGGAAAAAAAATAAAAATAAAAAGGATTTAAACATAACTGAACTAGTGTTGAGAACATTGCCCTATAAAGTGAGAACAGACCTAGAAATGTATATTGTTAGAAGGATGTCACAGGTTGCTCACGGGACACCAGTCACTGACTTAAAAGGCAGGTTATTGTGATCCTGCCGCATTAGGTGGTATTGCAGCTTAATTGTTTTCTACTTAATTATCCCCTCATCTTGTTAATATATAGAAAGTAGCCAAAGGTTTCAGCTTGAGACCAAACAGAGAAATGGGTGAGTGTGGATGAAAAAGCAGTTATGCATCAAACTCTAAGGCTGCGCTTATAGTGCCGGCGATGGCGACACGTCGCGGCAAAACAAATGCATTGCCGCCGTTGCGTGCGCCTATAGGAAGCGCAGCGCGACGGATTGGTCGCGATCGCTGGAAGTAATCTCTATTTGATTTTCCAGTGACCGTCGCGTCGCCGTCACTATAAGCGTAACCTAAGGCAAACAAAGGCAGAGTGTAGAAATAAATGTAATTGAAAGGATTTCTTGGACGACCTTAAAAAGGTGCAGTTCAGCAAAAGGATCCCTCCACCCTCCTCGTACAGGTGGGAAGCAAGGGGTCTCCGGTGAACCGCGTTAATTTCAGCTATGGCTGCCCGAGATACTTATTTTTGTAGGTGCGGCTGGTGGCACCGCCATCTGAATAAGCAATATGGAGGTTTAAAGCTCCAGCAGCAAGGGAGGGAATAAGAATCCGAGACCGGGCATATTGGCCCACGTGACTCAGGATTGAAGCCACCATGGAACACATGCAGCATCTACAGAGCAAAGTATCTTGGAAAGCATGGGGTGCCGGGATCAGAAATTAACAGTCCAGCTCCTGTGATCTCCTGCTCCAAACTTATTTTTTTTTTACATGGAAAGCAAGTTTAAAAGGTTTTTTTTCTACCTTAACATGGGGGGGTCAACCAGAGCTGATCCACAGTCGCTTATCCAAAAGATATTTGTAGTTTGTGCCCAAGTGAGAAAAACTACAAATAGTCACAGGATCACCA
Source organism: Ascaphus truei (assembly GCF_040206685.1). NCBI lineage: Eukaryota > Metazoa > Chordata > Amphibia > Anura > Ascaphidae > Ascaphus > Ascaphus truei. The sequence continues at coordinate 97,825,758 of NC_134484.1, read as the reverse complement.
ATAGAAAGTCAGAATGAATGACGTCACAGCTTTCTATTGGTTGCCAGAGCTAGGCAGACACTGGGGGCCATGTTGTGTGAACTGGGCAAGTACACTTGCCCCGATTAAGAAACTATGTTACGTATTAGGAATTGAGGGGTCTCCAAAACACTGTGGACCACAGACAGTCTCAGAAGTATCCCTCCAGCTCAGGTAATGTTTAAACAAAAAAACAACGTGCAGCCTAGACTGCTGCTTTAGCCAACTGACTATTACTTATGAACCTTAACATTATGCTCCCTTGCTTTATCATTTAGACCTTTTGGGTTATCAGGTGCTCTTGGGTCTCTTCCTCTTGAACAGTCTGACATCCTGTACCTGGGAATTCGCATTGGTTTGCAATACATGTTCGTTACCATAGTCATGACCATTCTTTCCACACTTGTTTTCCCTTATTAAGCTAGTGTGGTAACCAAGATTGACCCATTACTGAGGATGCACAACAATTTGTTCTCCATTTACAACCACATTTTCACATCAAAACAACTTTACAGCTTGGGTTCCTTGCATCCTTGAGTATGAACTGTTTTGTTACGCAGTATGAATTCCCACATTAGCTTGTGAGAATCTTTTATAGCCAAGATCTGTTATGAAGGTATTACAGCCAAAGAATACAAACAGATACAAGTGCGCAACTATATACCTCTAGTGTAAAATATTTTTAATTAACCCATTAACCACCTATGTGATAAAATAGTTGGAAAAAAAAAACAACCTCAGGATTGAGAGTAGGCGTCTGAAGCTATAATGTTAGGGATGAGAACACCCCTAGACCAACTGAAATGCAAAGAAAACAAAAGCGCAGACGCACATGGTGAGGTATGTAAAAGAAATATGTATATATTAATAAGGTAAGATATCTGCGTACATCAGATTAAAAGGTTATCAGCATTTCATGTGCAATGACATTGGTTACCCGACGTCACACAGCCACTTGTGGGTCGACGGATGTCCACTATGTTGCCTTTGGAAGAGATCTCCGTCTGGGAATGCGCCGCCACGGCACCTGGGAAAGACCCTACGCTCGTCCTCAAGGTCCAGGTAAAGAACCCTTACAGGTAAGGGCCGTCAGTACCGCCACTCAGTCCAGCTGATTGCCGATGGAGCGCCCTCAGGGATCAGAGCTATGGAAGCCACCGCCGGGCTGGTTCGTCGAGTGTCCCCTATGTGGTTCACGACCGGCCGCAAAGTGAGGATGGCCGTAAAGTGAGATCGCGCGTCACTTCAATAATGCCAAAATCCACAAAAGTTTGTGAAAGAGTCAAATTGATATTTAGCACGCAGATTGTGATCAGAATTACAATAGGGGCTATAAAATCTATCCAACGCGTTTCGTAGCGTGAGCTACTTCATCAGGGATATTAATTACATAAATTCGGAAGTATATATACCCTAAAGCCACATCTGATAGGTCAAACACAATAACATAGTTCACCAATCGAATTGCGAATTAGCCATGTCACACATGTGTGAATACATCATTATTAACCTCTATGCGTATCAGGTTTAACCCCATCAGGTGTGGCCAGGATATCATTAACATTACACAATACACTTTTATTATAATTAAATAACATATAAATAAAAAACAGTATATATTTAAAAAACTGCCATATTGATCAATATAAAGTATATATATATATATGTGGCTCTGAAATAGAACAAACAAGCAGTTAGTACTTATTCAGGAGGAATATGACAAATATTGAGAATACAGATCCAACACAATATATTTGCAAGACAAAGCACAGAAAATTAGTCTTTAAGACACATTCAATATAGACACCATAGGTCTATATTCTCATTTAGACCATTGATACCCAATGTATCACGTTTCTGTACCCAGTATGTTTCTTGGACAGAAACATCCTTTAATCTATCCCCTCCTCATCTGCTCCGAGGTATATGTTTGATCCCTTTAAAAGTTAGGGATGAGTGATCTTTATTATGATGGGTAGAATAATGGCGACTTACGCTGTGAGTCTGTAGGGCATTTTTAATGTTTCTCACATGTTCTTGGATGCGGAGTGGATGATTCTACCCATCATAATAAAGATCCCTCATCCCTAACTTTAAAAGGGATCAAACATATACCTCGGAGCAGACGAGGAGGGGTTAGATTAAAGGATGTTTCTATCCAAGAAACATACTGGGTACAGAAACTTGATACATTAGGTATCAATGGTCTAAATGAGAATATAGACCTATGGTGTCTATATTGAATGTGTCTTAAAGACTAATTTTCTGTGCTTTGTCTTGCAAATATATTGTGTTGGATCTGTATTCTCAATATTTGTCATATTCCTCCTGAATAAGTACTAACTGCTTGTTTGTTCTATTTCAGAGCCACATATATATATATATACTTTATATTGATCAATATGGCAGTTTTTTTAAATATATACTGTTTTTTATTTATATGTTATTTAATTATAATAAAAGTGTGTTGTGTAATGTTAATGATATCCTGGCCACATCTGATGTGGTCAAACCTGATACGCATAGAGGTTAATAATGATGTATTCACACGTGTGTGACATGGCTAATTCGCAATTCGATTGGTGAACTATGTTATTGTATATATGTAGATTTTATAGCCCCTATTGTAATTCTGATCACAATCTGCGTGCTAAATATCAATTTGAGTCTTTCACAAACATTTGTGGATTTTGGCATTATTGAAGTGACGCGCGATCTCACTTTACGGCCATCCTCACTTTGCGGCCGGTCGTGAACCACATAGGGGACACTCGACGAACCAGCCCGGCGGTGGCTTCCATAGCTCTGATCCCTGAGGGCGCTCCATCGGCAATCAGCTGGACTGAGTGGCGGTACTGACGGCCCTTACCTGTAAGGGTTCTTTACCTGGACCTTGAGGACGAGCGTAAGGTCTTTCCCAGGTGCCGTGGCGGCGCGTTCCCAGACGGAGATCTCTTCCAAAGGCAACAAAGTGGACATCCGTCGACCCACAAGTGGCTGTGTGACGTCGGGTAACCAATGTCATTGCACATGAAATGCTGATAACCTTTTAATCTGATGTACGCAGATATCTTACCTTATTAATATATACATATTTCTTTTACATACTTCACCATGTGCGTCTGCACTTTTGTTTTCTTTGCATTACTGCCAAAGACCTAATCACAACTTCCGAAGCAGAGCTGTGTCAAGTGGGGTTTTAAATAGGACATTCCATGGTTGTAAAAAGAGGTGAAACAGTTTTCTTGAACTGTAACAATTAGGAGGAAGAGCAAAACACAAATAGAAAAAGAGGTGACAAGCTTGCAGTGTGTGCAATCTCTCTCGCTCGGCAACTCTGCACCCGTCACAGGCGGAGAATCAGTGTAACCCGAAGATACCCCAGTAACAAAGCGAAAGTTTATATACATAACTTATTACCAGAAGTGTAATAGAACTGTGTGGTTATCAGCAAACTTACGGAAAGTATGTGTGGGGGTAGCCTTTCCACAAACGTGTTGGATCTGCAAAATAATTCTCCTAAAATGGAAATAAAGTTAAAAAAAGATTTTTCAATGGCATTGGCAATACTTACAACTCAGAAATGACAAATCTGGCTGCTACTTAAAGCCCAACCTGTGTAGATACTGCAAATAGCATCCGCCCTATATTTACTGCTCGCTCTGACAAAGCTAATTTCTATATTGAAATTAGTTATTTTTGATTAACATTACAGCAGAACCGCGGCGTTCTCATTAGGGATTGCGCAGGTAGTTATTTTTCTGAAAACAACATTCTGGTTCCTATGGAAACTCTTAGTACCAAAAACAAAGTCTGAAGGCTCTGGGTTTAGTACATCAACAGAATGATTCATTTGATCCCCCTACTTCTGGAGAGGCAGTCAAAATTAAGTAAGTTATTGTTGATTGAGAAACGGCAGAAAAATAAAGTAAGACTTGCAGTCGTGGAGACGGAGTTACTGGGGCCGATGGAGGTTGATCCACAGAAATTATATTATGCTTTTGTTTTAAGTGAATTTTTATACAAAATCAGTCAAATGCAATTTATGTTTACAGTTTAGAGGTAACTAAAGGACTATATTAAAAGTTAATTTGGACTTCAACTAAAAAAAAAAAAAAAAACTGATGGAATACAATCAGGGCCCACAGGAAGTAGAGGAGTTAATCCCATCAGTGCCTTTGGTCCTATCATTTAAAATCATAGCTCCCCACAAGAACATGCCAAAAAGGAGTATGCAGAAATGACACAAAACCCCAGAAATTCACTTATACAGTTATGTCCTTTGCACCCTAATAGTATGTAGATCAGTGATTCCCAACCAGGGTTCCGTGTTTTGATATGTATTTTGTAGGGTGGATTGAGTGAGTGGGGTAATTGATGGAAGATAGGGGCGAGTGAGAGGAGAAGGGGGGGGGGGTGAGGTAGTGATTGAGGTAAAGATGGAGTAAGATTGAGACACGGGATAAATACATGCGAGGTGGGAGGGGGAGGGAGTGAGTGAGATGGATAGGAGAGAAATACATGGGTAGAGAGAGTGGGAAATAGAGGTGGCTCATGGTGTGACATTTTGTGATTTACCCCATTGAACCTAATGTGTCAGCCAGATAGGGTTCCCCGAGATTTTTCAAAATACTTCAAGGGTTCTTCCAAACAAAAAAAGATTGTGAATCACTGTTGTAGATAGTAACAGTAATTAAAAAGTAACAGTAATTAAAAGAAACAACTATGTGTACATAGATATTGTGTTCTGCTCCTCATTTTTGTGTTATCATACCACACAGCTTTTGCTCTCAAATCTCCTATGCATGCAGAAAACATGGCAGAACATATGTATTTGCTGATCCAGGAGTATCTTTAAAATGAACCCAAAATGACTGATTCAAAAGAAGTGTACAGTGAACCTTGTAAGAGAAGAACGATGAGAAAACACTAAGCAAACCGAGACCACACACTTCCCAAATCTTTCCTCAGTATTGAAACCACCGACAGAGAACATACTCACCGAGACAATAATGCTCGCTCCCCAAGCGCAAGAGAAAAGGTAAAAGGCACTTAGCTGCCCAGACTCGTTGAACTTGCTGTGTTTTGTTTTGGAAAAATGCATGCGCCTGTTAATTTTCTGAAATGAAGAGACTTGTGAGATACAAAATGGTACACACCATAAGTTGTGATTACACTTGACTAAATAGGACAATGAAATTCCTGAAATCTACATTTATCTAAGTGTTTTCAACAGAACAGTGCTGATTTCAGTGTTGCTTTTTTGGCAACAAGGGGTCATTTAAAGTTTAATTAGGACACAATCAGCAGTTCTCTGCTGCAAAATGAAGCAGAAAATATATTGGGGTCTTAAAGCGGTAATCCATGCCGGCAGATGCTCTTTTGCGAATTGTTTTATTTTTGAATAGCATTTAATCAGGGGTCTCAGAAGCTGAACCTCATTCATTTCAGCTCCGGATACTTAACTTCGAAGTAGATGCTTGTAGCTGCTCTCCTCAGCTACCAGGGTTCACAATATGTCCGCTGTTCAAAGATTTTGCGCCCTGCGGACCAATAGGAAGCCGTGACTTCCTACTGGCCCATATGACGTGGGAGCTTTAAACTTTAGCCGCAGCTACCGGCCCTTACGTCGGAGGTAAGCATCGAGTCGTACTTAGATACAAATTAAACGGAAGAATGATTGGTTTTAAAGGCTGAATTTAGGGGTGAATGCAAGCAGATGTCATTGTAAAACAGATTTCAAATGGAACTTTCATTTAATATGCAGCAAGCTCAAATGGATGAAATTGCACAGAGAGATTGACCAATGTTTCCTCCGGTCCCAATAACAAGGCAGTTCAATTCACAGTTCAAATGACATGGACAAGGATATAGAATGAGGGAGAGATATGGCTGCATATATGTTATCCCAAGGTTTAAAAGTAGATTTTAGTGCATGTCTCAAACATTTTCAGGCTAAACATTAACAAAAAAACAAAAACATCATTTTTATATCTAATGTGCTTAACAAAAATGGGCCAGTCATATGTTTAACTTATGACCATATAACTGCCATTCGTCTAATTTAGCCCAATGTGAGATTGTACCTTTATAGATCACAGCTGTGTCATAATGCAGAAAATCTCAAATGCCAAGTTAAGACAGAACACACTTGAGTATTAAAAAGTAGCAATCCAAGACGTTCCCCCCCACCCCCATTTTTAATACAGGGGGTCTCCGGAGCCGACCCCCTGCTTCCAGAGATGCTCACCTCCGAAGGGGGTTTTCTGCAGTTTAAAGCTCCAGGTCACATGGGCCAATAGGAAGCCGCACCGGATGACGTCACGGCTTCCGGGAGCTTCGAAAAGCAGCCATATAGTGTATCCTAATGTAAAACAAATATAATCTCTGCGCTTCTCCACGTGAGGAGCATGCAGCTAGTGAAGGATTTGGCCATACAAATGTGCGAAACAAAAAGTGAATCCCTACATCAAAGGATGTATACCAAAAGTCTCCTTTTTTCTTATAGGTATTTACACCATACATGTATATTTATTCCCCATTGATTGCTATCCCAAAGGGAGAAGCGCAGGGATTCACTTTTTGTTTCGCATATAGTGTATCCTGGAGTAGATACCGCACCCATTACGGAGGCAAGTACCTCTGGAGTCAGGGGGTCGTAGAAGCTGAAATTAATGGGGTTCAGCTCCGGAGGCCCCTGCTACAAACAAAACAAAAATGTTTTATATACGTGTGTGTGTGTGTGTGTGTGTGTGTGTGTGTGGTGTGTATATTTATTTGAAGAAGGGGCCTCTGGAGCTGAACCCCATTAATTTCAGCTCTGCTATACTTATTATATATACTTAATAAATATATATAATATTTATATACACACACGATTGGATTGCCTTTAAGTGATCCCATTTTATTGTTGGACAATTTGTAGCAATGTATGTGCATAAACATACAGGGAAATTTATACAAATCTGAAAAGGACTTGCTCATTTTTGAGTAATTTGCTTTCTAAAAGCAGAAATACCAGCTATGTCTTTCATTGTAACATCTCGCTAATTTTTCAGCCTCGTTTCTCCTTTATATGAACACTTCCTTCCTTGACCAATGTATTTTCTTGCACTTACAATTTGTGGAAAGATGGATACACACCCCTATTGTTTAAAATGTACTCTGCTTCCCCCTCTAGAGATGACATCTGACATAATATAATCAGCGTTAACCGTCATCTGATGAGGAAAACCACAACAGCATGCCAGTACACATACCGCTTTAATGATGGGAGTGTCAAACTGATGTCAAGCATGTTCTGAGATGCAGATGACAGCAATGTCGGCTTGGGCTATACATTTATTTCCCAATTGTGCTGTAAGCCAACTTTGCCCATTCCATTCAGTGTCAAAAAACACAGGTAAAATATACAAACTTCAGTCATGTCTCTGGTTCACTTACATCTAACACGTATTCTTGAATAACTGCATGCATTATTATTGCCACAAGCATGTAGAAGAAAACCGTGGCAAGATCTTTGACACCATAGTAATACAGAGAAATTGGTTCGGTGAGCACTCCTGCAAAACAAAATACATGGAGCACAATTTAAGAAAAAGCCTTAATTGGATACATCACATCAGTAAATATGATATGGCTTAGTATACATTTTCATACAAAAGCTACATTACATGTTGCCATGTAGGTCTCCCTCACTCAATTTACATTCCTATAGCAAAGTACCTTCTGGTCTCATTAAAAAAAAAACAAAAAAAAACAAAAAAACATTTACTACAAAAAGCTATGCCATAAGACACCTTATGACCCCTTTGCTTGAAAGGGCCACAAGGTATCTTCCGATGCTGTAAGTTGTATTGTGGCATAGCACGGCTTAGTAAACATGGACCATGATCAACATATGGTTGATATTGAAGGGTTTACTTGTGCAACTGGAAAAAGTCTTTAATTAGCATTTATTATGTATGTAACAAAAGATTACCCATGGCAGCAGAGTTATCACATTGGCTAAACTATTACACCAGGTTTAAATTAATTAATATGAGAGTTACGTCTTAACATCTTAAAACAGAGCTTCAGCCACTTTGTTTGCTTTAGAATGCTCAGCTTCCAATGAGCATTTTCCCAACAGTTAAAGAACAGAACTCAATTCATTTCTCCAATCAGAGCTGATGAGCCCTACACCATAAAAACAGTTTGTGGGCTTCTCATAAAATGTAAGGATGAATTCCATGACAGTGCAGTTCATGGAAAGCCAGCCCTCTCCAGTGGCAGAGCTCACTGCAAAAGTCCAACACCCGATTCAATGCAATACAGATGTGCAGCTAATTTCAGATCCGGGCAGGTCAGAAGCATGCTGCACTAGTTTAAATCACATTTGAAATTCTAGAAAGTAGATCATAAAAATGATAAAGCAAATGTTTGCCTGTTCTTTCAAATCATGATAGCTATAGATATATAAAATAAGGGTTCATTTGGTTGCAGATGGTAAAAAGAAAGGATACGTTTTTTTCCCTTTCATGGTAAATAGAGGGGATTAGTGCTTTAAAAACCTTAAAAAAAAAAAAAACATTGCCATGTAAAAGATACTTGCCTTCAACTGGATTGGTAACATTATACTGAAGGGTGACAAACATGACAGCCGCTTTCGCCGTAATCTAAAGAATGGCAAAAGAAGTATTAGGGCACGAGTGATAGGCCATAACGACATTTCAGAATAATTCCACTAGCTACATTGGTAAGGCACATAAATAATGAAATATCTGTTTATGAGAGCATCCATTTTATAGCTATTAAATCCCAACTTATAGTTCCAGGTGAGGCTTTGCATTGCATTTTTCACAACAAATATATCAATATACATTACCACGGGTACAGTGTTTTTATGTTACCAAACTGGTATCACAGATTCTTAATATGTGCTGCTGATAGGATTAACAACGAAAGGCACCAATTATTTACAGAAATGGTTCAGTATGTCAGCCCTACAAAATTGTGTGAAGTTCAGAACGTTGCATTTCTTACACACTATTCACTCCTTTAATGCTATATGGCAGGGGTTGGCAACTCCAGTCCTAAAGGGCCACCAACAGGTCATATTTTAAGGATATCCCTGCTTCAGCACAGATATTTTTAAAACCTGACCTGGGGAGCTTGCAGCATGTTTCCATCGAACAGAGGTGGGTAACTCCAGTACCCAACAGTCACCAGGTCAGGTTTTAAGGATATCTGTGCTTCAGCACAGGTGGTCCAATCAGTGGCTCAGTCAAAGGCTGAACCACCTATGTATGAAGCTGTCGAAGACTGAGCCACCTGTGCTGAAGCAGGGATATCCTTAAAACCTGACCTGTTGGTGGCTCTTGAGGACTGGAGTTGCCCACCCCTGCTCTATAGAAACATGCTGCAAGCTCCCATTTATAGGATGAAAAGCTGCAGTTATTTTGCTGGAAATGGGAAATACAGCAGCTACTGTGATGCTATAAAGACTATTAATCTGTATTTGTTATAGAAGACCCCAAAAATCAACTACAAATCACCTAAACAAGTGTTAAGTTGGCAAATTGGTAAATACGTCCAAAATTAAAACTAAAAACAATGCCCAGCAAAATTGGGTGCACCCTCTGGTTACCGCCTTATATGCATGCAGCTCTGACGGCGTTACTGCCGACTACTACCAGGCTCTCTCTATGTAGACGCCAGGCTTTACTTTCAGTACCACAGATAAACAGGTCACAAAAAGGTAGCCTCGCCCCTCCCCAACACGGCTCCCCCTCTGGAAAGTGCAGTGGTCCTTTGAAGCACGGGCAGAAACTGTCACAAAAGAACTACATTTCCCAGGAGCTCACATTGCCTCCCTATAAACAGAGGAAAGCCAAAAGCAGACATGCAAATAACAGGGGCCATTTAATTACATACTGACATAGCCAACATTATTATAACCCCGCAGGTGAAATGGTACAATGGACACCCTTCCCAGGTGGGGCTTAATCAAAACAATGGCCGCTTCTCCCATTCGCATGTTGTGTATGTGCCGCTGCAGCACACCACGGGTTGTATCTGTACTATACGCTGGGTCCCTAATGTGCTGCAGACGGTTCTGGGGACTTTTTGTACTTCACTTGTCCTCTATCCTATTGCAGATGTGTTGTAAACCCTCATGGAAGTGAAGAGGTTACATGTCATTTACCAGAGTGTTCTGCTACCTTAAAAACGCACCACAAATAGGAATCACAATGAATCCTCACACTGCTAGAGGGGTCTATAGGCTCTATATTGCATAGCAAATGAACAGAACAGTGGTGGGAAACCTGTAGCATGGGCCAATTCTGGCATTGGCATAGAAGCCAGGCTGCTGGCCCTCCGACCTACGCTTTGCCCTAAGACAGAGGGGGGACCGGGGGAAGACCTTCCGAGGACTTTGATGACTCACGCACAGTAGCATGGTTTACCAAGTTAAATTAAGCTAATTGACACAATTATTATTATATAAAAAATTTAAGCCAAACAAAGTCACATTTTTTTGGGCAAGTTTATTTTTTTTCAAACCGTGAGTTCCCTCAACCCGCCCCAATCCCCCCCCCCCCCCCCCATTATTTTTTCCGTACAACAGTTTGCCAGTCCTTAAAGCCACAGGTAGATGGTTTGCTAAAACTAGTGTTCCTTTCACAAACTAGAAAGATTAAATCGCCATTACATTATTAAGTTTTGTTTTTTTACACTGCTCGCTAACATTGCCCGTTAATCTTAAAGTGAAGCGGAATGGATCGGGGAGGGGTAACATTCTGGTGAGAGAGGGGGAGCGGGGGGGACCTCAGTGAAGAAGCCAGGCTCACAATGCATTGGGTTTCGTCACAGTATATAAACGAACTCCGCATTAACAGCAGAATAGACAACAACAAAAAACGCAGGAGCAACATGCCCATCCCAGCTTGGCACACCGTCTTAAGGTTCATGTTTGGCACACAATAGGAAGCGTTTACCATTACTGCAAGAGAACGATCAAAGTAATACACCTGCAGGACACTGGCAACGAAGAGGAGATTAATTAGCTGCAGTGAAGGTGATAAGTAATAACAATTTAGTCAGAGTGATAGAAATACCAACCTCAAGTGGCAGTATTACATGAAGGCAAATTATCTTCCGAGTGCCATATTGCATTATGAGCAGGCACTTTATTTATTCAAAGCACAAACTGCTCAGAAATTTACATACAAAACACGATACATTATGAGCTTGCCAGAGAACAAAATTGTACACTCTTAAAACAATTCATAGAATGCTGTATGTGGTTTCTAACATTGACATCAAAATGCATATTTATGTTTATGAGTAATAACTACAACAAATCTGCACATTTGACTTAATAGGATAATACAGCTTCTGCCTTCTTTTTTTCCTAGCAAAATGGAAATCTAGACACAGCAATATTTAGGCACTTCCCCTTCAGGCTCATATGTCTCAGTTCAACATATTCTGTCTGAAGCCACGTTACATTGCTCAGCAGCTCCAGGCAGGCAGCCAGTACAACACGCTGCAGCAGTTGTTACAAATCCCTTAATATGCCGCAATTGCAGGCCAACCAGTTTCTTTGCATGTTGTAGCATCGTTACTGAACTGATGAGAAAAAATGATACATAGAAGTAGCTGGACTGGGACATTTGGTGGTGGCTGTTTTGCCACGACCAAATGGCCGCCGGTGTTCAGCAGCAGATGGACCCTCCGCCGCTGGAATCTCCTGCCACTGGCCACTTCTAAGGTAAGTTTTATTACGGTTTAGGGCAGAGGGTTAATTTTAGGGTCTTTCAGCGGTTTGGGTAGGGTGTTTAGGGTAAGGGCTTAGAGTTGGGGGTTAATTTAAGGGTTTTTAGCAGTTAGGGTAGGGGGTTTTAGGCACTTACCTTAGCAGCTAAGTGGCCGGCAGCAGGGTGAGTTGCAGCGAAGTGCCGGCGGCCAAATTGCTGCGACCAAAACGTCCTAGACTGGAAGGGGGTGCTAACTTCAGATGCAAGCTACGAAAGATCGAGTGAAAGGACCTTAAAGTGCTAAGTGTATGTTAATGTTAAGCAACAAGACGTATATCCTGTTGGCTCAGTGACAGGTATATCAGAATGTTTAGGGGCAAGTCAACATACGGTAATTAGCTTCCTTAGAAAGACTGTCACCCTTTAAGAAACTGTCTTGCCTCAAATCTTGTGAAAACGTCCTTAAATCACTTCTTGTCTGGAATATTGCAACCCAGCTTATCACCTACTTATGTCCATTTAACGAACGATGGCACCATGATTACTTTGTAAACAAAAGAACAGCAAACAAAAATACCACGTGTGGTGCATTTGCATGTGTCAGACAGACCTGCAACCCTGTCTTGCACCATTATCGATTAGCACTGCAGCCAGGGATTCTGGGAAATGACATGCAAATGAGCACAGTGAGTCACTCTTAACTTCTTATCCATTATAACATTGACCCCTATAAATTTATGCCTGCAGTATTACACAGCACAGCCCGGGTTAAATAAGTGCATAACCGTAAAAAAAGTGACAAAAACCATCCATCATGAAGTGTACAGCAAAAACAATAAACACTTACGGGGACATTTGCATCTCTCCGTCAGGTCAAACGAACAAAGCCAGCAATGTTAATGATTAGAGCAAGTATTTCAGTGATCAGAATTTGACAAATATTGTAAAACCATTTGTCAACCATGGAAATAAGATCAAATTATTTTAAAATACTTCTACTTGTCCAAGTTTAATTTTTGAAGGTATCAAGTGTACAAAGGACAGTGTCAAGTTGAATGATTTCATCGTATGTTGGACGGCCTCTAAGAACCGCACGGCTAGCCAACAGTGAGGCAGTCAAGTATAATGGGTCAACATTGTGTGCGTTTTGTTTTTTTAACTTATTGTAACTAGGTCAATTAGAAAGATTCACTCACCCTTAAAGTAACTGTTTCTTATCTTTAACTTGTGAAAACTTAAAAGCAGTCCCACCAAGGAACAGAGGCCCCGACCAGCACTATTTTCAGCTGTGTGATCCCACTGGTTCCCACGATGCTTACCAGTATTACTTGGTAGTTTTAAATGGGATTTAAATGGCTGGCCAATAGGAAGCCACAACCGTTGCAGGTTCCTATGGAGACATAATATTTGGCAACCATTTTGTTTCACCTGGGAGATTTAAAACCCGTAAGTATCTTGGGAACCACAAGGTCTCCAGAGCTCAAAATAGGATTTCTTCCCAGCCCGTTATAAAACATTAAAAAAATAAATAAATAAAAACCTTGAGGATTGCCACTTGAACCCTTTGAGCGTCCGCAAGACACAGTCACTAGATCATGGAGATTGGCACGCCGGAGGTCCCACAACATAGCAACTACATCATGTGCAAAGGGCTGGTTTTTTCCGGGCTAGATTGCTTTTCCGCCGTTAAGCACAAAATGACCCCAGCGGTCATGTGACCCCTATTGAAAGCAGTCATGTGACAGCACTGTGGCACTCAAAGGGTTTATAGTTAATATGCTTTGCATTTGTCTAGGAACACTCTGCCCATCAGTCACTACTTGTATCTGTTTACCCAATGATGGCATGCCTTTGCAAAATATTTCTCTCATGGAAATGTTGAGTTTAAAACTTAAACGTCCAAATATTGCTTTTTTTTTTTTTAGGTTTCAATTAGCTACATTTAACCCAAAATAAAATCTGCCAGTGTCTTGAATCCAGTTTGTCCTAGGAACTGGAGTGTTTAAGGAATATTTTCACCTACAAAAACGTACATACTGGAAACAATATCTGGGTATCAACATAGGTGCAGTTTTACGGAGTGGGGGGGAGGGAGGGAGATAATGTTTATTTCCTTGGGTAATTAATTTTACCCCCACAAAAAAAAGGGGAAGGACTGGGTGTGGCACTCGCATTACTAAGACAAAAAGGTACGTTTTAGTGCTTCAGAGCTAGGATGTGTATTCAGGTAGGAGTGATATGAGATGTATACATGGGGTGCAAAGCAGTCTAATGGGGGAATGAAATGAAAAGCTGTACTGAGGTTGTAACATGTAATGAGATACAGTATATACATATATGTATATACAGATGAAGCAAACAAGATGAAGCATATACTGTATAAAGTTTATGCATGTGGAGTAACATGAGGTTTACAGATAGGACATATGGCAGCATACAAATAGGACTAATATACATTAGGTACTCACTTTGCTAGGTTAATATAGTATTAAGCTCAATTTGGGATTTACATAGATAGGCAGTGATTGCCCGATAGATACGATTGTGCAAATGTAGTGGATATATAGGTGCTGTATTTGTTTTGTACATAATTGCTTGGACTGCCTTCTTCCAATCATTCCATATAAATCAGACAAGCACAGGCTGAGATGATGGGACAACACACTACGAGGGTATACAGATTTAACAGTATGTATGAGGTTTGCATACGTGTACATGGTGTATATAGAAGGATATGTCAATCCAAATACCTGTCTGAAGAATATCTTCATATAAGCTTGGTTCAGTAAAATAGTGCAAGAATACAAAAAGTTCATTCCCAAGTAAATCACGAATTCTAAAAAAGTTACAATTTCCTTGTAAGTCTGAAGCCTTTACACAATATATAGAACTTGGTCATGACCTGAGAGTCATGATAGTGCCCAAGGCAGCCTCCACAATGTTTAGCGGATCATAACATTGTTTGATTCGCTTTCCAAGCAATAAACTATGCCCAAGTGTGTTTGTGGTCTGCCCGTGTCGCTTTCTCTACATTTTGATGCATGTTTTAGGAAAAGCTTGTCCCAGAGAACCAGCACCTTGCTAATCTACTGGAAAAGCCATCAGAGACTTAATGACAGGTGTATGATATACGTGCATTGGGAAAGCCCAATATAAGATGTGAACAGATGTTACCGTTTTAATATAAGGCATACCTGGTTTACTGCGGTTATGTAGACTACATAAAAAGCATATAAACTGTACAGATGTTTGGGGCAAAGCACAATGATACCCAGCACAAGATGGATATCCAGAGTTATGGTGTATAAATATAATGCATGTATAAAGGGTAAACACAATGATGGTATATAACGGTGGCATGCACGTGTGTGTGTGTGTGTGTGTGTGTGTGTATATATATATATATATGTTTAAATATATATATATATATATATATATAAAATCTATGCAGGTGATGACAAGCAGACAATGTGGTCAAAGATGTTGGGGACGCACGGATGTGTATATAAAATACGTATACAGAAAGGGCACGTGACAGCTAGAAATGTACATAGGGATGATAGCAAGTATAAGGTGCACAGAATTTACATATGTATATCAAGAAGTTACTTTGCCCATTACACAGTAGTAAACTACTTTTCTTTGGTACACAGTAAATTAGTGGTCTGTGATGAGCTGTACATATGCCGGCACAGAAAAACAACAATTATGTTCAGACAGATCCTAGAGTACATCAAATATGTATATAGGGGGCTACACAGGTCATGTCAAGTATTTATATAGAGAACTGAAATGGATTACAGATATATAGTATAAAGTATATACAGCACATAAATGCTCCATCTCCATCCATCTCCATGCTGATGGCGATATATATTTGATACAGAACAAATGCCCAGATGTTGATTCGTGTAGAAGCCCAGGAAGTACATACCATGTACATTAGAGCAGAGAGAAACAACACATTCAGCACAGGGGATATGCACTTCTTGCACCACACACACAATGATGGGGAAGTAACACGTAGCACTAGCCGTGCGATGTGTCAGTGTGTGCCTGGTGGTAACCCTGCTGTGTGATGCCTCGGTCCCCCCCTCTCCTCACCTCGAACATAAGCCCGAGCAGGAAGACCATTGCCAGACAGGACACGATGTCTGCGTGGTTCTGGATGATGAACTCGTGGCTCAGTACCGGCGGGTTCTTGCTGCTCTTCTTGCGGATACCCATGGTGATGCGCAGGCCGGTCCTCTCTCACCGACACACTGGGGGACACTGACGTGACTGCGGGCCGGGGGGGACACTGACTTGACTGCGCAGCCGGGTGGTGGGGGGGATCTTCTTGCTGCGGGCGCTGGGTATGCGGCCGTTACGAAGCTGGCCGTTGAGCTCCTCGCGAGGTCAAAGCTGCGGTACTGCTGGTGATAATGATGCAGGCCAGCGCGAGCCGCCGCGGATACCACCACGTCAGCACTGCGAGGAGGAGCCTCTCCAACCAACTCAGCAAACACGTGACGCGGGCCATCGAAGTGATGACGTGGGACTGACAGGGGGCGAGCAGCGATCCGCGGCCATCTTTGATTCTGGCAGAAGTCACAGTTATCACCCACCTCCAAGTCCTAGTATATAAATAAACCTGTAGGCGGGATGAAGTCTGCGAAGGTATAATAACACTACTTATATCAGCCGTAGACGTCATTCACCCCGCACTCCTCGTATAATGTGTATATGTGTTTGCACAGTGGACACGCGGCAAGGGGAAAGTGCGTTGCTTTTCTCCTCGCACTTATGTTTGGGTGTTAGCTGAACTTTTATTTTCGAACCCTCTACCTATTATACTCTTTTCCGCACACATCTTGCCACCATCAAAGATGGTCGCCTGTAGCCTCAAGTCCCCATTAGGATTGGCGGAAATCGGTTCTGAAAGATACGATTGCTACAACTCGATGACGTAACGGCGTACGGAGGCGTGCCAACCAGGCTGGTCCATGGACGTAAAGGCGTACGGAGGCGTGCCAACCAGGCTGGTCCAGGGATGTGGGCTGCAGTGGTTGGCTGGAGCTGCAATATGACACAAAGACGGTGCTACACCTACTGTCAGTCTTCAATTGACTGCAAAGATATGGGGGCTTAAAGTACGTGTGCCAGGGTGCTGCCGCCCCTGCCCCAGGGTTTATACATGTTTACATAATGGTAATATGTGTATGTTACTGATTGTGTATGTACAGTGCCTCTATCCAAAAATATGTTCCTGCACTAGTGGTAAAAGGGACCAAGAGGTCTTACCTGCGCATTTTTATTTGAGTTTAATTATACAGTATCGAGTATCACTGTTTATAGAGGACAATGACAACCATATTACGGTATACCACAAGGAAATGGGTTAATAAGGGCAGTCATTTCGATGCATGTTTTTGTTCAACCTCTTCTCTGCCAGTGTATAAACAATAATAGACAGCACTCTAAATAATGAATAAAAAAATCATGAAGTACAGGGTGCAAACGGAACAAAGTGGGCCCAAACAACCCCACTGAAGATCATATAAACCAAAACAAGGGCTCCAGCACACACTGATTAATGGAGAAAACAAAAGAGTCACGGAATAAGCCAAAAATTTAAACGCAGTAATAATAGAACAATAGGTATCACACAAATATGGAAATGCTACACGACTATAAATGCAGAATATATGGATCTTAAAAAGCACAAGAGTAGGGGGGAGAGACACAGGGAAGGGGAGTGGGGGGAAAAACACTAAAAGAAAAACTGCAAACAAATAAACATAGAATAAGACAATGGGGGAGGGTAAGAGAGGCAACGTTTCAGGGTAACAACCCTTTCCTCGGGCCCGTTCCCTTGGGTCCAACGGAACTACAAGGTACTTCCCTTAACCCTATCCCCCCCCCTACAAGACACAAGGTAGCCAAATAAGAATTAGCTCAGAATAAAGCCCTGGTCAAAAGTCCACAGTATATGCAAGAGTGTATACAAACTCAAACCGTCCTTTAAGTGGGATTATCAGGCTTCTGTCCTCTCTCAGATTCAAAGGTGGCCACCTTTGAATCTGAGAGAGAGGGAGAGGACAGAAGCCTGATAATCCCACTTGGTTAAAAGCTCACTCCATAGCATCTCCCACTCTCAGGGGAACTTGCCTGCTTGCAGTGTGATTGTGACAAATCTAATACAGAGTGCTTTTCCTGGTAATGTACAGGTTAATAAAAGCTTCAATCAGACTTAGAACTTTGCAACTAATTTTGACAGATTTATTATAAATCATTCTTCCTGGCAATGCACAGGTTATTAAGAATTTATATTAGTGTAGGGACCCTTGAGGTGTGGTCTGCCGTGCAGTGGCTCAGGGGCTTACAACAATTTGGCCAAAATGTTAAACTAAAGACCATTTTATTTAATAGATATCAGTACATGTATATTTAGGCACTGTACCGTGTATAAAGTTTCGCTGGATGTGCATTGAGCTCTGTCTGTGTTTCATGTTCGTCTCTAGTTTAAAGAAAGACATACATACATATATATATAGCGGTCATGTAAAATGCCTACAGTCATCTCTCCTGCTGGCAGCAAGGCCTGGTAAGTGTGGGCATGCCAGCAGTAATCATGGAGGTTTTCCCTCACACCCTGGTGGGGTGCCCTGTGTATGGATGGGACTGGTCACATGCTCTGACTCCATGGTTAGTGATGTCAGAGGTGTGTCAGCCTCAGAAGTTACATAAGGCACAGCACTGTGTCAAAAAGTTAGTTCAAGGCTAGTACAGCTGAGGAAGGAGTTCAAGTTCCTGCAAGGTGTTTGCATAGTTCAGAGACTAGTGGACGATTATGTTATAGTAGCTGATATAGGAGTCTGTGTCCAGGGACCTGGCACAGAGCAGTGAATCCCTGATCAAGGAGGCATACCTTTCAAAGGGAAGCACGCGCACAATGACTGGCTAAAGATACCCATTGTGGAGGGCAGCTATGCCCACCGTGACAATAAAGATGGAGCTAATCAGAAAGACCCCTGTGTGTGAGAGTCAAATGATTACACAGGAGGTTGCACCACCGAGGAGTTCCTCACCAGGATCATCCCCATGCGGACGCAGGGACCCTGATGAGGTGGAGGCGCTGCACTGGAACTAGGTGAGACTCAGCACACTACCTCAGCTGCCTGTCTGGACGGGTCCTCCCCATACACCATCATGCGGGAGACTCAGGAGTCCTGTTGCCAACAGGTGCACCATCAGACACTACCACACAGTAATGGGGGCCGGTTAGACCACAGGGGCCAATGTGAGATTGGGTGGGTCAGGCCGGGCCAGAAACACCGTTACACATATATACAAGAATAAAGAACCATGGTTTGTTTTATACTACTGCCTGAGACTGCAGTTTATCAGGGGGAGTGCAAGAGGGTTTTCCTGCAGGAACTGCACCCAGCCCTGCTGGAAATGGAGGCGCTGCACCCATAAAGAACTTGGAAGATCCCTAAAGCCTGTCCTGTTAGTCCCCAACTAACACTGGCGGACAATCCGTATCCTGTAAGCCTAGCAGGGGAGCAGCACAACAACACCAGGTAACTGTGAGTCTCCCTCCGGGTGGGGGAAGACCTGTTACATGTATATAATGTTATGTATATATGCACCTGACCTCCCTGGCTTGCACCTTTAATAAATTAACTCCTACTGTGTCTGTAAGTCTGCCACTATACCACTTAGGGCTGTAATATAGTGTGCGTGCGCGTAAATGATAATTGCAGGGTATGACCCTGCAGTTGCTATACTTCAGACGCGCACAGCCGTGAGCGTTGGCGCAGCAGATCTGGGAAAATACAAGAAATTTGTATTTTCATGCTGCGAGCCAATCACAGCGCGGCCTGACACTGTGACGTCAGAGCCACACCCCCTAGCCGCGGATGCCACAGCGTGCGCCATATTAACTAAAAGCGCACGCCACGTGCAGTGCTGGGCGCGCGCACTACATAAGAAGCCTAAGATTGTAAGCTCTTCAGGACAGGGCTTCAATTTGCCTTATACATATATATTGTGTATAACTTGCTGCTTCTGTCCCCATTGTTTGCTTGTTTGGTATTTTCCATGTATTGTAATTTTTGTAAAGGGCGGCCTTCACTGCTGGTTCTATGTAAATGAAATGACGATGATCAAGTCGCAAATCAATTTGCAACACCCATGAAAACGGCATTTGTAATGTATATATTGAAGAGATGTTGACTTTTAAAGACTGAACTTGGAGAGGTTTAAATGTTCTAGACCAAAAATGAGCAGTTTTAATGAACTATACTGGTTTCTGTCAGTGAAATTCCATTGCTGTACATAAGACTTCTCATTGCAAAAGTGAGCAAGACTGACTCCACATTTGTGAGACTCACAGAAAAGTAGTGATTGTTTATTTGATGTTTGATGTTCCATAAAAATGTATGACAAGAAAATGATAGACGCACAGAACCCCCAGGCGCTTTTAGTGAGCGCTACTATGATCTGTACTCACACCCACCTTTTCTCTTAGGCTGCGGTCCCACTAACAACTATAGCGCACTCCTCGGCGTGCGCTGTACGATCAAGCCCCGCCCCCCCAGTACCTCCGGTCCCAGTTCCTACCTTGTCGCGCACCTTTCCCCAGCGGTGCGCGACAGGTTTTCAGGCAGGCAGGGGAATTTGAGTTTGGTATTCGCGACGGAGGCGTGGCCACGCCCCCGCTGGCAGTTCAGCCAATGAGGGCGATCCAGCCGCGGGACGTCATGGCCACGCCCCCACAAACCCAGTGCCACGCCCCCTCCCGTCGCATACCTTCCCTCAGACCGCAGATCGCGGTGCAGCGCTGTGCACGCGCCGCCCCCCCCACACCCCCGGGTGCGTGTGCCACAGTGCTGACTGGGGACTCAGCCTTACACTTCTAGTGATTGCTACATAGACCCAAACACAAACAGTACTAACCCCTATAGACAATGATCCCTACACATATTGTACTCCCAGTTAAGTCGAATTTAGACTTGTGGTCCATTGTTTAGATGATTTTGTGCTTTAAATAATAATAATTTAAAAAAAAAAGTGGGTAAATCTGCTATATTTAATTTTTCATTGTACTTCATTATCAGTATTTGGTGATTATCTTTTATTTGGACTAGCAATTTATATTTTAGTACCAGCTTTCATGAGCTCTACTGTCTTCTTCTGGTCAGACAGGTGAAATCAGTATTGCTTCACCAGAGGAAGATCGTAGTACTCTCAACAGCGTGTCCTAAAATATCAATTGTTAGCCCAAATTTAAAAAAAAAGTATCGCCTAACACTGAAGTACTAATGCTTGTGCACTATTGCCACTGGCCTAACACATAGCTCCTTCAATTTACTGCATATGTATTATCCTCAACATCTATGAATTCTCACCTCGTTCATTATCTTGGACCACAGCTTACAATTACCCGTTTTGCACTATTATATGTAGATTCTTTCTCTGTCACTTTTTTGTTGGAACTCCTATAATTGATCCGCATTGTGATATTGTAAAAATGACTGGAAAGATCAGCCCTAATCAATGCGACTTTAGAACTGTTTTTGCATCCTTTCCTTACTTAGGTGGTGCCTAAAAAGTCCCTCAGCCCTTTTGCTGCTCTTAGATTTGTCACCTTTATGGGATTGCGACTTGATTGCCTGGGTTGGCGATCAGGTGGAAGCAACTGGCTCCCAGTGATGGAAGTGAAGAGGGTGCCATTTTCATTCTCCTCGCGAACACTGCTCCAATGAGGAAACTGAATGCGATGATACGCAAACATAGCATGACATGTACCATAGTTGGAGGTTCTGCTCAATAATCCAACCTTTACAGCGAGGACTACAAATGTATGCATTCAATCACAACGTTTCTATGCAGTGGGACCAGTGGGTCTTCCTACTCCATAAACTATGCCCACATTTAGATAAGAAAATCTCTATAAGCAGATTATGCATACTTTAATTAGAACAAAATCAAACAATTGCCTACTCCTGGATTGTATTGTATTGTATGTCTTTATTTATATAGCGCCATTAATGTACATAGCGCTTCACTATGTACTAGTGTAGTAATACATGTGGTAATCAAATATATAACAGATAATATAAATAACAGATCATGGGAATAAGTGCTTTAGACATAAAAATAACATTAAGGAAGAGGAGTCCCTGCCCCGAGGAGCTTACAGTCTAATTGGTAGGTAGGGAGAACGTACAGAGACAGTAGGAGGGATTTCTGGTAAGTGCGTCTGCAGGGGGCCAAGCTTTATGTATCATGTGTTCAGAATAGCCACAGTGCTATTCATATGCTTCTTTAAGCAAGTGTGTCTTAAGGTGGGTCTTAAAGGTGGATAGAGAGGGTGCTAGTCGGGTACTGAGGGGAAGGACATTCCAGAGGTGTGGGGCAGTCAGTGAAAAAGGTTTAAGGCGGGAGAGGGCTTTAGATACAAAGGGGGTAGAAAGAAGACATCCTTGAGAAGAACGCAAGAGTCTGGATGGTGCATAACGAGAAATTAGGGCTGAGATGTAAGGGGGGGAAGAAGAGTGTAAAGCTTTAAAAGTGAGGAGAAGAATGGAGTGCGAGATGCGGGATTTGATTGGAAGCCAGGAGAGGGATTTCATGAGGGGAGATGCTGAGACAGATCTAGGAAAGAGTAGAGTGATTCTGGCAGCAGCGTTTAGGATAGATTGTAGGGGAGACAGGTGAGAGGCAGGAAGGCCGGACAGCAGGAGGTTACAGTAATCAAGACGGGAGAGAATGAGGGTCTGTGTCAGAGTTTTAGCAGTCGAGCAACAGAGGAAAGGGCGTACAAAATGTCCATGTAGGAGACGAGTGCAGAGGTATAACAAGGGAGACATAGATTTGGGGGAAATAAACATTGGCTTTTATTTAGCCTGGAGCTTCACAACAGAGCTTTAAGGCAGCATACAAATAGGCTGTTTGTTTATCGCTTTGTAATGGCTAACTCATACGTCCCCGTCCCTATTTGCAGGCCTGTGTGGATAGGCCTCTTAACAACCTCTGACCCAAAATCCAAAGAGGTACCAATTATCAGGGGCTCTGTACATCAGTCCAGGTCTGGGTTGGTGTCCATGGGGTGCACCCTTTAGCGTGTTCCAGGGGCCGCTGTGTCCTGGAATAGAGGTTCTGGTTCCTTGGGATCTCTATCTGGCAGCATCCACTTCTTTAGTGCTAGAGATCCTCTGCATTTTACGCAGGAGGATCTTCCACCTGACTGATGAGCCAGGTGGGGACTGGCTAATTGTAGCTGCAATTAACCAGCTCCCTGCAGGACTTAGTCAGATTCAGGCTATTTGGAGCCCTTTTACGACAGGGTTAAGGCCCTGTCACAAACCTCCCCCGTTTGTGGGTAGCTCGGGCTAGCCATGGCTGAAGCCCATCTCTCCACTATCACTTGAGATGTACCTGCGACTTGAATGAGAATGAATGGAGGTAGAGAACTCTCAGTCACGCTGGAATTGGTGTCCTTTCTCCAGGTAACCAGTGTCTCTTCCAGAAGGTGCTTGAAATCAGCGCACTTTAGTCATTCGAGGAGGCCTTTTCCCAAGCATAGTGTTTCCAGGATGCGCTTAGCTTTCTCACCTCTGTGGCGGACTCTTTGCTCAAGCTCCTCTTTCCATTTTACGAAGTTTTCTTTTAACTGCTTGGCCACGAGTTTTTCCATGCATCAAGTGATCTTTTCTTCCCTGAGAGTAGGTTGACCGCCTGCATCTGGCTCCGTAGCAATGATCGCGGGTGGTTCAACCTGGGCAGAGTTTTTATCCACTGTGATTGAGCACTGTGGCATCTCTGTTTGGTAGTCTGTAGACGTATCATCTTGGGCCTGGCTTTCTTGACGTATTACTTTTTCTAAGCTGACCGATTCTTCAATGTGTGGGGAAGTCCCAAAGTGATTTCTGGTGGGTTATCTCTACTGCAGTAGCACCGCCTGGAAGCTCCTTCCATACTGGGTGACCCCGGCCCACAGCTTTCTTATCCCTCACAGGCTTTCCCATAAAAGGTACAACCCCCTTTTCCGTCTCCAAAGTTGCATCTGTTTTTTCATCCTGCTGGAACAGATGGTGCTGTAGTAGGCTAATGTGCCTGGCATGCTTGCCCATAACTTCTTTAAACAAGTGTTCCTGGTCTGTTTGCAGTTGATCAAGGGATTGTCACTCTCTTGGTCAGGCTCTGCTTCCCTGGTATAGTTTGTTGATGGTTTCTCTCTATCAGGACCGGTGAGACACTTTTTTTTAGGGTAAACGACCTATGGGGATTCTGTCATTCCCAGGACGAATTCGCCCTGTGCTCTAGGCTGCATGACATCTCGGCACCCCCTTTTCTCTGTGGGATCTGCAGATGTGTCCAACCCTTCCATGGTAAGTGTAAAACCTTGTTTCTTTTTCCACCTTTTTGCTTTGAACGACTCCGTCCCCTCAGGGATACTGGGGTCTTCTTCTTTGTTTGAAACTTCAGCAGTTTCACATGCTTTTCTTGCAGTTGCATTAGCTGGCGAAAATATTTGGCATTCAGCTGCTCCTGCTCTTTGTGCCACCAATCATATTCACGGTCGTAGAGCTCTGTTTTCTCGGTGTGTACCGGGTTCAGGCAGCTCCACCATCCTAGGGGTGGTTTGTGGGAGTGTTGTGTTTCTGGTTCCACATGAGACATACTCTTCCTCGTCAGTATCCTCTGCGTGGCCAGGTTCATTACAGGAACAGCATATCTTATCCTCCATTTTGCCGGTATCAGATGTGTGTTCCCCTGATCTCGGGGTGCACTACTGCATCGATTTTCTCCCTATATGCTAGAACCCCAGCTTGTAGTCCTACAGATGAGCAGACTTCACTTGCAGAGTTCGTAGCTCTAACAGGCGTATCTGTAAACTTATTTTTCTGAGCAGCCATTTTAAAAACCCATGTTTTTTTTTTCTTCGCACATGTGGTGCTGTAGAAGTTGGTCACAGAGTCAGTACCTTGTGTGGGTCACTGTCTGTCACAGTCCCTCAGTCAGACTGATGCATTGTGGCCTTCTCCAGCACACTGTAGCTTTCCTCCCTGGATGTGTAGCCCGTTAATTATTGTCCTTCTGCACATGGTTCTTTTGTTCTTGGTTTTGTTGCTCAAGCTGTTGCAGGAACTTTAGGCTAACAAGAGCACATCAATTTTCCTGGACGGTCTCCGGGGCCCCTTTGATATTAAAGGGCCACGTCTCATCCCAACTTCTAACACCATATGTAGGAGATGAGTGCAGAGGTATAACCAGGGAGACAGAGATTTGGGGGTAATAAACATTGGCTTTTATTTAATCCATAGCTTCAAAACAGAGCTTTAAGGCAATATACAAATAAACAATTAGCCTATCCCTTTGTAAGGACTAACTCATACTTCCCAGTTCGTATCTGAAGAGCTGGAAGGAAAGGCCTTTTACCAACCTCTGACCCAAAGTCCAAATATGTACCTGTTATTAGGAGCTCTGTACATCAGTCCGGGTCTGGGTTGGTGTCCGTGGGGTGCACCCTCTGGTGGGTTCCAGGGACCGCTGTTTCCTGGAATAGAGGGTTTGGTTCCTTGGGATCTCTCTGGCAGCACCCACTTCATTAGTGCTAGAGAGATCCCCTACAGTTTACGGAGGAGGCTTTTCTATCTGACCGATGAGCCAGGTGGAGACTGGCTAATTGTCTGCAGCTTTAATGAACCAGCTCCCTGCTGGACTTAGTCAGATCCAGGCTTTCTATTTGTAACCCTATTAGACAGGGGTTAAGGCCCTGTCACACTCCCCCTTCCTTGCTTCAGATTAGAAAAAAAAAAAATGAAAAGACCAGTGTTTTTAAAAATGATCCAATTTATTGAAAACACAGCATAAATTCGTCTTAATCCTTGCTCAGTGAGTAAAGACACTGACTCTGGCACTGAGTTTGGAAATTGGTGAGCCTGGTTAAATTCCCAGTGTCAGCAGCTCCTTGTGACCTTGGGCAAGTCACTTTATCTCCCTGTGCCTCAGCCACCAAAAACATAGACTGTAAGCTCTACAGGGCAGGGACTGTGCCTGCAAAATGTCTCTGTAAAGCGCTACGTAAAACTAGCAGCGCTATATAAGAACAAACTATTATATTATTATTACAAGTGGGGCAAAAAAACGAGACCAGACCAATTAAAATCCATGGGATTTTCCTATTTGATAAATCTGGTGAAGTATTGTTGCACGCTTTGCTAAATCACAAAAAACACAATATATAACGGCGCCTGGATGAAACTGATATCACCTGAGTGATTAACCAATGGTAGTCCAGCCCTCACAATCCAAGTGAAATCCAAGGATGATTTGCTTGATGTCTCATAACATATGGGGATAAGAAAGACAAATCATAGTGCAACACTGGAAAACAAACTGGTAAACAAACAAACAAACAAACAAACAAACAAACACTTACAACATACAAACACATAGAAACAAAATAGCTACAATAAAAACTGATGCATTTAATGAAAAAATGATTAAAGTGATAACAATCAACTGTAAGATATACACTGATAGAGGATCACTTCCGGAAGGTCTAAAACTCAAATCCTACTCACGAAAAGTAAATGGTAAATCAGCAGGTAACAGCAAAAGCTGCAAATGGAATCCAAGTTGGAATCAGTGGAGGGACCTCACAAGGTGTCTGCAAACTTCACGCGCTGTCGCTGTGTGTCCCGCTGGTGCGATCTCAGACCTGCTGGTACCGTCGCCGCCGGATGACGTGATGCGCATGCGTCATGAGTCAAATGTCCTGGTAGACACTGCGCATATAGCACTGTGGTGAAATGTACCTCCAAAGTCCTTGAAAACTTAACAAAGGCAAACACAAAGCCAGCAGAGCCAACTTATACCATGACCAAATCCACACAAGTGATCATCTCAATGTGAAGAACCACCCTAAGCGTTTCATGACACTAGGTCACTTCGTCAGGGAAATTTTCTTTTCGTGAGTAGGATTTCAGTTTTAGACCTTCCGGAAGTGATCCTCTATCAGTGTATATCTTACAGTTGATTGTTATCACTTTAATCATTTTTTCATTAAATGCATCAGTTTTTATTGTAGCTATTTTATTTCTATGTGTTTGCATGTTGTAAGTGTTTGTTTGTTTGTTTGTTTACCAGTGTTGCACTATGATTTGTCTTTCTTATCCCCACATGTTATGAGACATCAAGCAAATATCCTTGGATTTCACTTGGACTGTGAGGGCTGGACTATCATTGGTTAATCACTCAGGTGATATCAGTTTCATACAGGCGCCGTTATATTGTGGTTTTTTGTGACTTTGTTGTGATCTGTGCGGATCATTTATATCTGGCAGCCTAGTTCTTTATTTAAGGTTTTTGTAATTATTTTTAGTAGTTGTCACTAAATATATTTAAGCATTAGCGCTTTTTATACACTATTCCCCTTTTTCCCCGCTTTGCTAAATGAATCCTTTGTGCTGGGTATATACATCTAACATACATGTAACATATAACATACCCTAAGAGGATTCTGGGTAAGTTGACACTGTGTGTGTTCAAGACTTGGCTAGTGTGAACCATCAAGGGATTTGTTAATATTCCTAGGGTGAAAGAGCATATTCAGCTGTTCATCATCTTTGCTATGGAGTGCAGGGCAGGCCTTAAGATGAGCAAGGTGGTTGCCTTGGGCGCCACGCCTTTGGAGGCCACGTTCTCCCTCCTCCCGTCGGCGCCAGGATCCAAATTCCGCCTGACAGGTGAGAGCTGGAGGAGGGAGCTGGGGAGTACCCATACGGCACAGGACTGCAACACTGCTCAATTCAAGCCAGGGATGGGGTTAAGAGATAGCTGGGTGGAGGGAGGAGGTGCGTGTGCGTGCAGGGGAGTATTACCTTATGCGGAGTAGCCTTTCTTCTGCAGTGTCACGTTGCCATGGCGATGCTGCGGCACGATCCATTGTGTCATCATGACGTCGCAGGAGGGGGGGGCACTGCTGCCAGCATGTCGCTTTGGGCCCGCCAAAAGGTTAGGCCTAGGGAGACTGAGAAACTCCTAAAGCAGGAAAGATAATCATCCCATACTTCCCACACACACATTCACACTATATGTCCCAAGAACATTGTTTGGAAAACGAAGAGAACCGTTACAGAAGGGTGGAAGTGGAGCAAGCTCAGCGGCGGATTTGAAAATCCACCGCCAGTAGGCACTTTGCTGTTGCAGTCGCGTTGCAACGAGACGCTGTGAGATGTCATGTTGGAACTTCAGGAGACGGAGGGCGGCAGGTAAGGAGGCTGCCGCAACAGCTTAGTGACTTCCCATCAGGTCGATAGGCTTGAGAAAGAGGCATAAGAATGTGGGGGCGGACATTTTTGCCACCCCCAACTTTTGCTGCCCTAGCGGGAAATCTGCCACTGAGCTAGGTAGAGCATGAGAATGTGGAAGCGTGACGTAGTGTAATTGTTTGTCTAAAAAAGAGAAGTAGAACAAAGTTCAGGGAGCCGAGTAGGGAACAATGACAGCATTTGAATACAGATGAGTCTTCTGTTGCGAGTGCTCAAAATGTGAGACAATATATACAAACCCATGCAAGTGGGGATAATGGAGCCAAAAATGACCTATATCGGCAATGTTGACTGGTTCTCCTCCAATGCAGGTTGTAATCCCTAGAGCTGGAATGTAGTATACATGCCAGAGTAAATATGAAAAAACTGGTATGCTACTCACTTGATGGCCAGTCTCCTTTGTATGCTTCCAGTTGATAGATGCAGATAGAGAAAATCCAATGAGGAAAAAACGGAGCACTGCAGTCAAACGAGGAATGACAAAGTGCCAAGAGCGTGAAACGCGTCAGAGATACCCTCCCATGCCGCCCTTCATGCTGTCACCTTTGTTATAATAAAGTATTTTTAATCTTTTGGCTTGTGCATTGCCCCCTCATTGGACTGCAGTGGTCTGTTTTTTCCTCATTGGATTTTCTCTATCTTTTTGTAAAAAAGGTATAAGTATAACACTCTGAATGTGATTCCCTTTGCTTGACCAGGGAAGAGTACTCTTGTTTTGTTCTGCTCACAGAGGACAAAACTGGCTATTTTACTCCTACTGATACTGCGCTCATAATAAACGATTTCAACTCTGTGATCACACATCTGTCAGCCTCACAATACAGGCGGTCCTCGTTTTACGACGAACGGCTTATCCGACGCTTGTCAATGCATCCCTATGGCCCATTTTACGACGCCCGAACGGCTTATCCAACGCTCTTACGACGCTTTAAAAAATTGCTACAAATGAACAACCAGATGGCTGCAGGCTAGGGAGATCATTCTGAACAGTCTGTGTGAAGGTTTGGTGGTGTATTTTAGGCCCTAAACCATGGCTGATCAAAGCAAAAAGCAAAGTGCTGTTACTCCAAAAAGGAATAGAAAATCTACAACTTTGGAGACCAAGCACAACATCATAAAGCGCTCTGAGAAAGGAGAGACGAACACAGAAATTGGACGTGCCTTGGATATACCTCGCACAACTATTGTGACTATAATCAAAGGCAAGGCAAGAATCCTGGAACAGATCAAGGGCTCAGCACCTATGCAAGGTACGACAATAAGGCAACGTGCTGGGCATATTGCGGAGGTGGAAAAACTCCTCATCATATGGCTGGAAGATCAATCCCAGCGTCATGTGCCCATTAGTTTAGCCTTAATTCAGGCCAAGGCTTTGAGTCTGTATGAGGACATTAAGCAACAGCATGGAGAAGGGACCACTGAGGAAACGTTCACTGCAAGTAAGGGCTGGTTTATGCGGTTTAAAGAGAGGGCAAACTTGCATAATATTAAAGTGACCGGTGAAGCTGCTAGTGCTGATGAGGAGGCAGCTAAAACCTTCCCTGTTACATTGGCCAAAATTATAGAGGACGGTGGCTATTGCGCACGTCAAGTGTTCAATGTTGATGAGACTGGGCTCTACTGGAAGAAAATGCCCAGTAGAAGCTACATTGCAAGAGAGGAAAAATCTATGCCCGGGTTTAAAGTTGCAAAGGACAGGCTGACTCTTCTGCTTGGTTCAAATGCTGCAGGTGATTTCAAGCTAAAACCTTTGCTTGTTTATCATGCAGAAAACCCTAGGGCATTCAAGGGTTATGCAAAGAACACACTTCCAGTGATTTGGAAGTCCAACCGTAAGGCATGGGTAACAGGCAGCCTTTTTGAGGACTGGTTCCAGCATCAATTTGTTCTGGCTGTGCAATTATATTGCATGAACCAGAACCTCGATTTCAAAGCATTGCTGCTCCTGGACAATGCTCCTGGCCATCCCGTGTACCTGGATGACCATCATCCAAACGTCATGGTGGTGTTCATGCCCCCCAACACCACCAGGGGGTTATCGCTTCCTTCAAGGCCTACTATCTTAGGCGAACATTTGCCCAGGCCATCAGAGCAACCGATGTGGAAGGTGGTCCAACCTTAAAAGAATTTTGGAAGGGTTACAACATTCTTCATGCAGTGAGAAACATCGGAGAGGCATGGAATGAGGTGAAACAATCCAATCTAAATGGAGTTTGGTGTCATTTGTGCCCGGATTTTGTGTCTCATGTCCAAGGCCTTACAGAGACTGTTGCAGAAGTTACAGAAACTGTTGTGCAAATGGCCAGAGATCTCAACTTGGAGGTGGAAATCGAGGATATTGAGGAGTTGCTCGCCTCACATTCTAACGAGTTGAGCAATGAAGACCTCATGCAATTAGAGGAGCAACAAATTGCTGAAGAGGAGGCCCACCAATCTGCTGATGTGGCACAGCCACAGCCACGTAAATCTTTGTCAAGCAAAATGTTGGCTGCGGCATTCAAGCACATTGATAGCGTACTGGCCATATTTGAGGACAATGACCCTAACATTGAACGGAGTTCAACAGTCAGTCGTGGGGTGTCTAACCAAATCAGCTGCTATAGAGAGATCTACACGCAGAAAAGGAAAGGATCTGTCCAGACTTCAATGAAGAGGTTCTTCAAGAGGCCGAAACCTTCAACTGCACCTACATCACCTCCAAAAAGTCCGTTGTCTATTGAAGATCCCCCCCCCCCATCATCTTCCTCCAATAATTGATGTGTTTTTTTTTTTGCTCATGTACATTTCTGTACAGAATACAGCAGTTTTATTTTTATAGTTTTATTTTACAGTTCTGTAATCAATAAATATAATGTTTACATCATAATCTATGTGTGTGCTGCATATCTTATTGCTTGAGTAACATTTTCTGTGTATTTTAGCATTAAAAATGCCTTCAGGAACGGAACGTTTAATTTAAACAGTGTTCCTATCGGAAAACGGGTTTCGCTTTACGACGCTTCGCTATCCGACGCCATTTTGAGTAACGCATTGCGTCGGATAACCGAGGACCGCCTGTATATTTTATATGTAATACTTTCCACTACATACACTTGCAAACGTTCCTCACCTGTGTCCCCTAATGACGTCTGTCTCCTTCCTGTGACAGATTCAATTTTTAGGCAAGCAGTTTTGACACTTAACCTCCTTGTTTTCATTTATTTCTACTTCCATTAGACTATTAACTCATCTGAGCAGGGATCTTTTTACATATTTTTGTGTATGCAGCAGGCTTTTTACGAATGGTTTAATTTGCCCGTGTATATTGCATCAAGCAGCAAAATGTTATTGCCTTATAAATTAAAGAGAGCAATGCCGAGTGGCCTGTTTAAGGGTCTTTGTAACTTGTTCTCAATTTTAAAAAAAATGCTCGTAAACATACCAATGAAGGAAAACACTATACAAGATGACATGATTATTTTTAACAAACCACAAGTCATATATAGAATATCAATTAATTTTTAACATAGATAAATGCAATGATCTTTAATATCTTGTCAATAATAATATGATCTGTTTGAAGGAAGCCTTTTTCAATGGCACGATTTTATCACCCGAAGATCAAAACAAGTGAAATCTAATATTTGATTGTGATTGTAGCAGATGAACTTGTCGATGTCTTTCCTGACTTTAGAAACAAACTGGTGATTTCACACCATCAGAAGAATGTCATTCACAGATTGCTGAATTACAAGAGTTCCCTCATCTGATTCTGCTTAAAAAAAAGAACTCCGGTATTGTATATATACAATCAGCGATGTACTAATTGTCTTCTTTAGCAGCTCACATTGAGACAGAGTGATAGGGTGCTAAGATTAAGCACAGTGCTTTGAGAGTCACACTACTTTGCAACCCTGCGTACTGTGCCTTTGCAGGACAATCTTTCACAATGGTTTAACTTTAAGGCATTGGGATTGTACATTTTCTCTTTTGAAGTGACCTGCCAAACCGGAGGGACAATGAGCACATCTGTTCTTCTAGTCCTCATTGCAGTGCGCCCCAAATCTCCTTCCGTCTTATGGAATGATTTAGTCATATGGATTTATTCTGTCAAGGTCATCTACGACAAGTATATTGGGACATCTAACATTTCGGAATCAGTGTTTTATTTGAACAACTTATAAAGAAAATGTAATACCAATTGGCAAGGTAAACCTATATCTTTGATGTTCTGAGTGTGGTGTTTACGTTTGCATGTTGCATTAAGGATAAGAAAAAGCTGCTGCTATTTACATATGCAACTATCGCATGGCAGGTAAATCAACGTCAGAAGGTAAATGTCAGTTTAACCTTAATCTCCATTCTCAATATAAATAAGAGAGAAAAATTCATGTTGAAGGAATAGATATAGTTGTAAGTGGACTTGTGTGTAAAGCTGGTGAGGTTTCTCTGAGCAACATTTAACATTATTATTATTAATAGCCATTGGATTCCTACATGCCTCTGACTTAACGATTTAATGACAGCCACTGTGTGGTGCCCCTGCATTCACCCAAACCGTTTTGAATCACTGGCTAAATTGGACAATCCATAAAAAAGTTATCCCCCTGATATACAGTAGAAAGGGATCTTGTGAAACACTTTGGGGGGGTTGGTGGTGACGTGAGCGCCACTTGATGACATTGTGTGACTGCAATCGCAGTCAAAGCAAGGTCATCGATAAAGTTAAACATTGGTCTAACTACTGGTTTGTATACACACACACACACACACACACACACACTTTTTTTGCTGGTTGCACAGGCGCTAAAGCATTGGATGGATTAAAGAGGAATGCTCATCCGCATATCCCTTATATTAATGCCTAAAAGCAAGGGGGAATTTTATTTTTTTAAAGTTATAGCTCAAAACTGCATAACAAAATATTCAGGCACATTAAACTCCTGCCTTTGGGAGCCTAAATGATTAAACTTACTGTAAGAGACGTGTGCAGAGGTACGCAATAGAGACTCTTTTAAGGTGAACTAAAAATAAGGCTTTTATTGCGCCTGCTTCTTTAACACATGAAAATCATCAAACGTATACAAACAAGGGGTTAAACAAAGCTCCTGCTCCACTTGGGAGTATTTCTAGGTAAACATATGCAGTCCAGAACTCCCTTTAGATAGCATGTTTCCCAGCCCCAAACATATAGTTTGATATGTGCAGATATACAACAGTCTTAGAAAGTAAAGCTTATCTGTCTCTCTGGTAGCTGAAGGGGGAATCCTTCTCTGCTCTCCTGGCATAGCCTTTTTGTCCTAAGGCACTTTCAGGTATTAGAAGTCTTCTCCCCTTGTTGTCTGGCTGTCAGTCTACAGCTCTCAAGACCTCTCTGTCCCTTCCTGTTTCAGCCCACGTGGGAGCTCAGGAGTCTCTCCTTCCTGTTTCAGGAGGAGCCTTTTCTCTAACAAATCTCCAATCTGCCAGGTGCTGGTCAATTAACCAGCACACTGGTGGATTAGGGGCAAGTTTTCTGAACAGGGATAAGTCCCCTGTTGCACTTACCATCAATGTCACATGGGGATTTTTTACTTGTAAAATGTCATGTATATATTGTATTTCACCTATCAGTGTCATGATTATGTAAGGGGCAACTTTAAGGGGCAATTTCGGAGGGTTACTATTTATCAAAGTATCCCACCTCTGGGATTTTATTTCCTAAAATCCTCAGATGTTTTCTGTAAAGAGAGATAGTCTCAGATGTGGTATTAAAAAGCTTTCTTTGGTTATACTAACCAGTAAAGAAAGATATTCAAAGTTATAATTGGTTGCTTTGCAAATGTCCTTCTGAATTTATATTAAAATATATAGACCGTTTTTTCTTAACAAAGCATTTTCTGATGTTGTTCATGGATTTGTGAAAGCTGTACAAAAATAAATAAAAATGATTATATTTGGTTTCTCTGTATTGACACTGAAGTTTCCACGTGTCAAGATCCTGAGCATGTTTAAACCATATGAAACGTTTACCTTTCTGCTTACGTGTGTCAAATTCATCAATTCAATTTTCTATTTTCAATTTAGATTCATTAGCCAGGTTAAAGTACATGACTTTTTTTTTTTAACACCAAAAAAAGGGAAGAAGAAATTAAAGCATCAAAATGTGAACTGATGTAACTACTTCCTAATACTTCCTGTTGCTCCAAGTAACTTAACAAATCAGTCACTGATTGTAATTGTTGTTTTGATCAATTAAAACCGTATACAATTGTTGTATTTCCAGTTATAGCAGTGTCGTGTGAAATGAGCTGTTTTATGCTGATGTGAGAATGTAATTGTGTACAGGCATACCCCGGTTTAAGGACACTCACTTTAAGTACACTCGCAAGTAAGTACATGTCGCTCAATAGGCAAACGGCAGCTCGCGCATGCGCCTGTCAGCACGTCCTGAACAGCAATACCGGCTCCATACCTGTACCGAAGCTGTGTGCAAGCGGGGAGACTATAGAGCCTGTTATAAATGTGTTATTTACATCAGTTATGCACGTATGTGACGATTGCAGTACAGTACATGCATCGATAAGTGGGAATAAAGGGAGTGCTTCACTTTAAATACATTTTCGCTTTACATACATGCTCCGGGCCCATTGCGTACGTTAATGCGGGGTATGCCTGTATAGCAGTTTAATAATATTAATCTTAATCACAATAATATTTGGATTTTTGTACAATCCGATTTCGGACTCGATATAAACACGGTCTGTTGACTGGACTTGCATTAAATCCGATGTTGGGTTATTTAAAGTTTGAGAAACCGAGCCTTATGGACGGATGTTAACGGGCGGATCAGATTTTGAATGAAAAGCATGGGAAGGGGATTTGCACTAGTCCGCCAATCTCTAATCCCAACCTGTACCTTCACATCATCCCCAAATCTCCCCCAATTTGTCAGCCACACAATACCACCTCTCACCCTTATATCCTGTCTATGGTGCTAGAACAATGGTGACTAAGGTTCACAATTGATGATCTTGTCCACTACCAGAGGAGCATTGCCAACCACATTAAATAAGTAATGAAAAATACATCACCTGATTAAATCAGCATTTTAATAGTGATGATATGAAATAGTTATATCATGTATAGAAAAGTTCAGTGTTTTTCTATACGGCAACATTTGTTTAAGATGGGACCTCTCCCCCCGAACAAAATGGTGGTGCCTTACTCCAATTGACACTTGCATACATATATATTATGTGGTACTTTTTGGGGTTTCTTAGAGCTTGCTGGGTATCTGTGTTTATTGACTTTGTCCAGCTGGCCTCAGCTGTTTTGGAGGTTAGAGGCTCCTCCCTCCCAGGGTTTAAGCTCGCCCCTCCCCACTTTCCAAGTAAGTAGTTCTTTCATGCAGCTGGTTGGGACAGATCCAATGCAATCATTCTTCCTCTAACTATAGGAGGTAAATAAGAATTTTAATCAATTAGTGTTAGGACCTGCAAGATTTGGTCATGCCTTGAAGTGACTTGCAGGCATAGAATGCTTTGGCCAAAGGGTTTAACTAAATGACCCTTTTTTCAAGAGATATATAGGTATTTAACTGTATATTTTTGTAATATTGGATGTAGCTTTGCGCTTCTTTGTTGGTGCCTTACTTCTGCAGCACTATGTCAATTAGCTAAGTGTGACTGGGTTTTTGCTCATTAAATTAGTATTTGAATAACATTTGCACACTTTAGTGAATCAAGCAGAATGTCTCTTACTTGCTTTCACAAGTTCTAGGAAACATTTGATGTCACATTGTATACTCAGAGGTTACTTCTGCCTTTATATTTTAGTCAAGTGATTCGCTGTATAACTAAAACTGGCATAGCAGTTACTCGTCTTTTCCAACAATAAACACTAACATACTGTATAATTAATTGACGCAATTAAATAGAACATTAAACATATAAAAAGGGCACTGTTTACAATTTGTGCTCCTATTCTTGTTAATCCAATTTTATGAACTGCATTTTTTTCTATCATTCTCCTGGAAGACTTTTTACTCTTCTTTCCTAGTTCACTTTTTTCCATTGCATATCTGAAAGAAACGCTCCACCGTCTGCTCTTTCCAATTTACAAATTACTTTTCCATCTGATGACAGGCGACTGTTCTTGCACTACAAAAAAAAAGATAAATATTTCATGTCAAACCCCCTATTCAATATTCTGCAAAGTGATTAAAAAAAAAAAAAAAGCACGCTTGGGGACATTTTTTTTTTAAATGATAATTTGTTAAAAATAGGATTGAAGCAGGGGGTCTCCAGAGCTGAACCGTGATGATTTCGGCTCCTGGATACCCTGCTTTATGTAATTATTTTATGGATGATTGACAGATAATAAATCTCATCTGGTGTATTCCGCTTGTTCCTCTATCCTGCGGTTCCTAATAACAGATCCACTTCACGTCTTCTTCTTGTGACTTACGGAGAGCACTGTGCCATTTCTTACCCTGCCATCACACTCCTCGAGGTTTCTATATACAGTTGTGTGAAAAAGAAAGTACACCCTATTTGAATTCTATGGTTTTACATATCAGGACATAACAATCATCTGTTCCTTAGCAGTTCTTAAAATTAGGTCAATACAACCTCAGGTGAACAACAACAACACGTGACATATTACACAGTGTGATGATTTATTTAACAAAAATAATGCCAAAATGGAGAAGCTATGTGTGAAAAACTAAGTACACCCTTACTGCTTCCATAGGAATTAAGATGCTAGCAGACAGGTGCTGCTAATCAAATGCCCTTGATAAATTGATCATCAGGAAGTGTGACCACCTCTATAAAAGCCGAAGGTTTAGTAGTTTGCTGATCTGGAGCATTCAGGTGTGTGTTAACACAATGCCAAGGAGGAAAGACATCAGCAATGATCTTAGAGAAGCAATTGTTGCTGCCCATCAATCTGGGAAGGGTTATAAGGCCCTTTCCAAACAATTTAAAGTCCATCATTCTACAGCAAGCATGTCAAACTCGCGGGCCGCATGCGGCCCACAATGAACATATTTGCGGCCCAGCTCGCCAATATTTAACTCGCGCTGCGCGCGCTTTCTACAAAGGAAAAGAAAAAAACCCATCCGCCCTCTCCCGATTGGCTGGCGCGTGTTGGCACGCTACCAGAATTTTTTTTTGGCCCGGAGCAAGCTCTATCCGAGCTTGCATAGTGAGGCCCGGAGCTTACATAGTGAGGCCCGCCTCTTCCTGCTGCCCGCCTCTTCCTGCTGCATGGAGCAAGTCAGGTGACTACTGCTCCATGCCAGCCTTGCTTCCCCCTTGCCCTCCTGCTCCGATTTCCTCCCCCGTTCCGATTTCCTGTGTGTGTGTGTCTGTGTGAGTTTGTGTCTGTGTGTGTGTGTGTCTGTGTGAGTGTGTGTCTGTGTGAGTGTGTGTCTGTGTGAGTGTGTGTCTGTGTGAGTGTGTGTCTGTGTGAGTGTGTGTCTGTGTGACTGTGTGAATGTGTATCTGAGTGAGTGTGTGTGTCTGTGTTTCTATCTGAGTGTGTGTGTGTGTGTGTCTGAGAGAGAGTGTGTCTGAGAGTGTGTGTGTGTGTGTGTCTGAGAGAGAGTGTGTCTGAGAGTGTGAGAGAGAGAGAGTGTGTGAGAGAGAGTGTGTCTGAGAGAGAGTGTGTCTGAGAGAGAGAGTGTCTGAGAGAGAGAGTGTGTCTGAGAGAGAGTGTGTCTGAGAGAGAGAGAGTGTGTCTGAGAGAGAGAGTGTGTCTGAGAGAGTGTGTCTGAGAGAGAGAGTGTGTCTGAGAGAGAGAGTGTGTCTGAGAGACAGAGAGTGTGTTTGAGAGAGAGAGAGAGAGTGTCTGAGAGAGAGAGAGAGTGTCTGAGAGAGAAAGAGAGTGTGTCTGAGAGAGAGAGTGTCTGAGAGAGAAAGAGAGTGTCAGAGAGAGAGTGTGTGTCTGAGAGAGAAAGTGTGTGTCTGAGAGAGAGAGTGTGTGTCTGAGAGAGAGAGAGTGTGTGTGTCTGAGAGAGAGAGTGTGTCTGAGAGAGTGTGTGTGTCTGAGAGAGAGAGTGTGTCTGAGAGAGAGTGTGTGTCTGAGAGAGAGAGAGAGAGAGAGAGAGTGTGTCTGAGAGAGAAAGAGAGTGTCTGAGAGAGAGTGTGTGTCTGAGAGAGAGAGTGTGTCTGAGAGAGAGAGTGTGTCTGAGAGAGAGAGTGTGTGTCAGAGAGAGAGTGTGTGTCAGAGAGAGAGTGTGTGTCAGAGAGAGAGAGTGTGTGTCTGAGAGAGAGAGTGTGTGTCTGAGAGAGAGTGTGTGTCTGAGAGAGAGTGTGTGTCTGAGAGAGAGTGTGTCTGAGAGAGAGTGTGTGTCTGAGAGAGAGTGTGTGTCTGAGAGAGAGAGTGTGTGTCTGAGAGAGAGAGTGTGTGTCTGAGAGAGAGAGTGTGTGTCTGAGAGAGTGTGTCTGAGAGAGAGAGAGTGTGTCTGAGAGAGAGAGAGTGTGTCTGAGAGAGAGAGAGTGTGTCTGAGAGAGAGAGAGTGTGTCTGAGAGAGAGAGAGAGTGTGTCTGAGAGAGAGAGAGAGTGTGTCTGAGAGAGAGAGAGTGTGTCTGAGAGAGAGAGAGTGTGTCTGAGAGAGAGTGTCTGAGAAAGAGAGAGAGTGTGTCTGAGAGAGAAAGAGTGTCTGAGAGAGAGTGTCTGAGAGAGAAAGAGTGTTTGAGAGAGAGAGAGTGTGTCTGAGAGTGTGTGTCAGAGACAGAGAGTGTGTGTCTGAGAGTGTGTCTGAGAGAGAGAGTGTGTGTCTGACAGGGAGAGTCAGAGGGAGAGTCACAGAGAGGGAGAGTAAGGGAGAGGGAGAGTCAGGGAGTGTCAGGGAGAGGGAGAGAGTGAGTGTCAGGGAGAGAGAGTGAGAGTCGGGGAGAGGGAGAGAGTGAGTGTCAGGGAGAGAGTGAGGGTCAGAGAGAGAGTGAGGGTCAAGGAGAGAGTGAGTGTCAGGGAGAGAGTGAGTGTCAGGGAGAGAGTGAGTGTCAGAGAGAGAGAGTGTCAGAGAGAGAGAGTGTCAGAGAGAGAGTCAGAGATGCCAAGTGTCAGGAAGAAAACATTAATTTTATCGTTCTTTTTTTTTTTTATACTGTACTTTTCTAAATAAACCTACGTTTCTATGAAAATTGAAGTTTTTATTTTTTTGCGGCCCACCTAAACTTAAACCTTGTTTATTTGGCCCGTGTTAGCCTTTGAGTTTGACATGCTTGTTCTACAGTGAGAAAGATTATTCAAAAGTGTAAAACCTTCAAAACAGTTGCCAATTTTCCCAGGAGTGGACGTCCCAGCAAATTCACCCCCAAGGTCAGACCGTACAATGCTCAGAGAAATTGCAAAAAAAAAAAAACGAGTTACATCTCAGACTCTACAGGCCTCAGTTAGCATGTTAAATGTTAACGTTCATGACAATACAATTAGAAAAAGACTGAACAAGTATGGTTTGTTTGGAAGGGTTGCCAGGAGAAAGCCTCTTCTCTCTAAAAAGAACATGGCAGCATAGCTTAGGTTTGCAAAGTTGCATCTGAACAAACCACAAGACTTCTGGAACAATGTCCTTTGGACAAGCGAGACCAAAGTGGAGATGTTTGACCATAATGCACAGCGCCACGTTTGGCTAAAACCAAACAAAGCATATCAGCACAAACACCTCAGACCAACTGTCAAGCACGGTGGTGGAGGGGTGATGATTTGGGCTTGTTTTACAGCCACAGGACCAGGGAACCTTGCAGTCATTGAGTCGACCATGAACTCCTCTGTATACCAAAAGTGTTCTATAGTCAAATGTGAGGCCATCTGTCCGACAGCTAAAAGCTTGGCCGAAATTGGGTCATGCAACAGGACAATGATCTCAAGCACACCAGCAAATCTACAACAGAATGGCTGAAAAAGAAAAGTATCAAGGTGTTGCAATGGCCCAGTCAAAGTCCAGACCTCAACCCGATTGAAATGCTGTGGCTGGACCTTAAGAGAGCTGTGCATAAACAAATGCCCAAAAACCTCAATGAACTGAAGCAACGTTGTAAAGAAGAGTGGGCCAAAATTCCTCCACAACGATGTGAGAGACTGATAGTCATACAGAAAACGATTACTTCAAGTTATTGTTGCTAAAGGTGGTTCTACAAGCTATTGACTCATAAGGTATATTTAGTTTTTCACACATGGCTTCTCCATTTTGGCTTTTGTTTGTTAAATAAATCATGACACGGTATAATAGGTCATGTGTTGTTGTTCATCTGAGGTTGTATTTACCTAATTTTTAGACCTGCTAATGAACAGATGATTGTTATTATGTCCTGATATGTAAAACCATAGAATTCAAAGAGGGTGTACTTTCTTTTTCACACAACTGTATGTAGTTGTCCTCAATCACGTGGGTCAGCAGTTCCTTTTTCTAACAGTCTTAATCAGCCAGGTGGAGTCTGGTTGATTGTCTGTCCAATTAGCCAGCACACTGCTGGATTTAGAGGCAGTTTTTCTCAACAGTGATAAGTCCCCGTTACACCCTTTTTTTTAAAATGGATTATGGCTAGATTTGCTTTGGATATGGACTCTGGGATTTCCTTTCCTTCAAAAAAAGAGTTGAAAATCTCCAGTAGATGTGGAGCAATAATATCAAAATATTTTTTAAATAAATATTTAACAAACCATCAAGCCCAGGTGATTTAGTAGGTTTTAAAGCTCTAATTGCGTTACACAACTCAGTTTGTGTGAACAATAGACATTTTAACGAAGGCTCATGAGAATTCAACTGTAGGATAGTCTTTTATTGGTAAATTGGTAATTTAGGGAGGAAAATATAGATAGGGTTTGGCTTCAAAAACAATCTAGATGGATATATGACTTGGATTTTTTTATCACCAGATCTCAGTGAGAAACTCTGGTTTTCTAGGCATTTTTTTCTGTATACAGTAGTTCGCCAGGCACTTTAATTTTCGTAGGGTATTTAAGAGGGTTAAAGCAACCTTTAGACACGTGACCCATTAGAAGCTACCTTGTACAGTGGCAAAACTTGTGTTGATGGAGATCATAATGAGACACCCCATCTTGGATGATCAGCAAATTAAAATACCGCAAACACGCTACAAATGAGCTTGAGTTACCATCGCAAGCGTCCTGGACATGTAGAGTTGGTTGTTTTTTAAGAACGAAGGCTGGGACGGATTAAAGAAACTGCAGACTCAAATGTGATTGAGGACAACTGCATGTATTAGGAACCTCAGGCAGGAGGAACCAGCGACTTTTCCCGGAGTGTGACAGCAGGGTGAAAAGCGGTACAGTGTTCTTTGTAAGTTACAGAAAGAAGACATGGAGAGGATCTGTTCTTAGGAACCTCAGGATAGAGGAACCAACGGATTACACCAGATGAGATTTATTATCTGTCAATCGCCCATGAAATAATCCCATATACAGGGCAGCATGAAAAATATTTTATAGGACTCTTTATTCATATTATCACACGAGTAAACCAGCATTCAAGGAGTATTTTTAAATCTATACCCTTTTCAATGTCTCAGAGCGAGTGGAGTACTATTACCATGAGGGTGGAGATTGTATTGCAATTGGAAGCATATTTCCAGTTGATCTGTGATTGGAGCCTTTTTACTGTTTATATATGAAGAATATGTTTAGATATCTGTCACGTACGGCACACCTGTGAGCACGTTAGACGTAACCGGTTCGATTTGGATTTTGTTGTACAGTGCAATGCGATGAAAGTGAAATTAATTGAGAAGAGATCTGAGGAAACACTAATAGAGGAATCTTTTCAGAAGGCAGCCGGTCTAGATAGCAAAGAATTATTGAAATCTTCTAGAGAGAAATATCAGGCTAAAGTCTCCAAAAAGATTAAGCCAATATCGCAAGATAAAACAGTCTTTTCAACTAAGCATAGTCAGTCAAAGCTATTCTTAATAAGCATTGGGGCATTTGACACATGACCCTGTTCTGAAAGGTTATCTGGACCCACAACCCTCCGTTATATACAGGAGGGATGAGTACCAAAAGACTCTTCTAGCCCCCACCAAGTTACGGTCGTCTGTGCCATCAATGTTTGGTCCCAGGACTAATGGCAATTTTAAGTGCAATAGAGGAAGATGTATCACATGTTCCTTTATTGACACTAACAAAGATTTTACATCTAAATCTAATGGCGAGGCCTTTACAGTTAAGGGTTTCATCAATTGCCAAACTACACATGTAGTATACCTTATTACTTGTGGTTGCGGCCTCCAATATGTGGGTCGCATCACTAGACCACTTTCCACCTGATTCTTAGAGGAGGAATATTCTTCATGGTGTCACCAACCATTATGTATCTAAACATTTCCCCCTTTGCCATAATAAGAATACTGTTGGTCTTAGGGTTATGGGCCTGGAACATACCTCCTTCCATATAGGCAGGAGAAAGGATACAGGTGCTTTCCCGCAGAGAGACCTTCTGGATCTTTAAACGCAATTGTTTGGTTACAGAAGGTCTAAATTAAAATTTAGATACTAGCACCATAGTCTAGTTTCTTTGCTTTTTGTTTTGGGTTCATTTATATGGATCAAAATATACTTTATTATTATATATGGTTTCTTTATGATTCTTATTCGAATTTGCTATACATTTTTATACAGTATAACCTTATTTTTGATTAGCATACATTTTGGATCATTTAGAATGATTTTAAATTCATTTTGTATATAAATAAATAAATATATATATAAATAAATATATATATATATATATATATATATATATATATATATATATATATATATATACACACACACATTTTATTTAGTTGTGCTATATCATAGATCAGTATTTAATTTTCATTTGTAATGATTTATTGGATTGGTTATATGTATTCACCAATTAGGAGTATTTCACCACTATAAAGGTTAAACAGCTGCTACATTTTGGACACACCCCTGATGAAGTCAGAATACGCTCTGACGAAAACGCGTGGGGTTAATGTCGGTTTACTGAGATACCTATCAGCTGTTAGAGGATTCCTTGCAAGACACACGAGGAACGGGAGATCAGAACACCGGGGCTGGCGTTTCCCTTTCATTCTGCCAGCATAGCTGCAGTGAGGCTGCCAAGCTTGAGAGAGTCAGCAGATCAATCAAGTAGGGTGAAGTCCTCGCGTAGTGAAAGTACGCAGACGGATCGGGAGTCGACCGAGTTATTTGCCGCCCCCATTTTCATCGGGGCTACTACTGCATGTGAGCAGAAAGGCATACAATCATACGGATCGGCACATTTGGGGTTTCCTAGGATTAGGAGACTTTGCTGACAGACTACCTGTGGCTACGAAAGGGTG
This sequence comes from Ascaphus truei, assembly GCF_040206685.1. Classification (NCBI taxonomy): domain Eukaryota; kingdom Metazoa; phylum Chordata; class Amphibia; order Anura; family Ascaphidae; genus Ascaphus; species Ascaphus truei. The sequence continues at coordinate 97,782,375 of NC_134484.1, read as the reverse complement.
AGATCAAGCCAAGCATTGCCATTAATATCAAACTTTCTTTGGATTTACCTCACTAGCTACGCATAGCTCTTGGTGCTATATTGGTGACTCTGTTACTATTTGTACCACCTGCTTTTCTCCCCTGATACAGTTAGTTCCTCATATACATGTGTCTGGTGCTATAAAATATCCTCCTCTATTGAGTACAGCTTATGATAGTTTTTTTCTCATTGTTGTTTCATATATGTATTTGTTTTATTATCTTTTTTTCCTATATCAATTTAGGGGTATAAATATCTATATCTGTCTACTTGTCAGTGTATTTACTTTTGTGTTAATAAAGTGATGCAAGTTAACGTTAAGGAGTGCTCCTTGTCTGTTATTTCTGTTTTGGTTTACCTAAACGCAGCAGACCATCTACTGGCTGATACGGCAGCAATGCTTCACTAGCCAATCAGATTGCTATATTATTTATTTTGGGGGCATGGGTCTTCATCCAGTTTGGACCTCCTGACCTCCTTCCATGTCACACTGCTGCTCCTTAGACTTAAAGTCTCACTGCCAACTAACCAGGCATGAAGGAAGCCTCAGGTTTTCACGGGAACGTCTGCAGTATGGAGGCTATCTAACTAGGACTACGTGCTTTAATGTTAAAGCTCTACGGTTAAATGATTTGTGAATAACGTTTTTGACTTATGAGAACTGGGTGGGTAGACGTTCAGGGAAGGGGATTGTTGGTGAAAAGGGGAATATACTGTAAGGTTATGACCAATGGTCATTTTTACTTGAATAACAAAAAGTTAGCATACAGATGCAGCGGCCATTATTTGAACATTTACCTGGGTAAATCCTGTGTTACGCTGCGTGGTGGTGCGAGATTGTCCGCTGCAGACATAATGGCCCATCAGATTAACACAGCAGGGTTCCCTGCTGTGTGAATCCTACTGGAGTCTGCCTTTCTGTAAGAGACGCGCAGTAAGAGGGAGGCTGAATCAGTCACTCAAACTGCGTGCCTCTCACGGGCGATCGCAGGGTTTTTAATTTAATTTTAAACATTACAGTAATGTAGCAGGGGGTCTCCGGAGCTGAACCGCATTGATTTCAGGTCTGGGGACCCCATACTTCCCGAGATACAGGCCCCGTTATGGGGTGACGGTTAAAATCCACGTGGGATCTAAACAAAGCAGAGGGATAAAGCACCTCATACCAGGACCTGTATCTCAGGAAGTAGGGGGTCCCCGAGGCTGAAATCAACTTTGTTCAGCTCACGCACACTATGAATACAAATAAAATGTAAGCAGCTTCATTACCTTAGCAGCTATCCGCTAATGATTTTTTATTGGTGGGGGGGGGGGGGGGGGGGGGGTGTGTGTTTGATACTAGTGTGCGGGAGCAGGGGGTCTCCTGAGCTAAACAAAGTTGATTTCAGCCTCGGGGACTCCCTACTTCCCGAGATTCAGACCCCGTTATGGGGTGCCGGTATCTCCTTCAATGTGAAAATCCCTCGATCACGTGACCCACAGGATTTTTACATGGCGGGGATACCGGCACCCCATAACGGGGCCTGTAACTCGGGAAGTAGTGGGTCCCCGGAACGGAAATCAATGCAGTTCAGCTCCGGAGAACCCCTGCTACATTACTGTAATGTTTTAAAATTAAATAAAACCCCCGCGGTCGCTTGTGAGAGGCACGCAGTTAGAGTGACTGATTCAGCCGATGGGCCATTAGTCTGCCGGAGCAAATTTTGAGAGAATCTCAGGCAAATCTCGAAATCCATTTTGAGAAAGGTTCGAATAACGGTCGCTGCATTTGTATCTTCAGAGGGGAAGATCTCCTGGCATGGAGGGTCCGAGGGTGGGGGAGGGGACTTGGTTCATGTTGGAGAAAAATACAATTATTTGGGCGGAGGATTTGATGATTGAAGTTATCTGGAACAAATGTTCAACTCATTTTGCTGCCCATATGCGAGAGAACTGGTCTGCTGACAGCTCCTCTGCATTCTCACAGGGCAGCAGTACTGAAGATTTGTCTTTTAGTGTATTTACCATATTTTGTAAGGGTGACTGTTTTAAAAACTACAGAGTAGGGGAACAAAAAAACAAAACCCAACACTTACATATTTTTCCTTCTTTCTTTAGCTTCTGTAAATGGTGAATGAGGTTAATCTCTGCAGGTTTGTGCAAGTACTCTGGGGTATCCTGTGGGAATAATACCGACAGATTAAACAGGTAGTTTTGCAAACAACACAGGAATAGCAGGTATTATTTTATTAGGGCAATGTCATATAGAGTAGCTCCCTGGTGACCCTCTTCTGTCACAGCGTTTTAGCTTGTTTCTGTGGGAGATCAGAGCCAAAGCTCTCCGTAAGAAAGAGGAATTCTGTTCCCAACGTTGGCTGACTTGCAGCCATGTGATTGCAAATGTAGCAATCACGTAACCGCCAGAGGCGCAACGTTCGGTCACACAAAGGATTGGTAGCAGAATTATTTCAGAATTCTTTAAGATATTAATACATTAGCTGAATTGTCTCAGATATACAAGGTGTGGCTTTGACACACTTCTGCCGAGTGTGCATAACATCTCTTTGGTTAACATTAAGAATGTTAAGGCAGCCCTTCTGTTTAGCATCTGGCAACAGCAAGACTTTCAAAGACGGGGTACACAAATTTATATGGGCAGGCCCTCATTTGACTAAAAATAAATACATTAAAAAAAAAAAAAAAACTTTCCATGGTAGAAAAATGCTTATAGACTTTTTGCAATCTGTATAGAATCTCTTTGCCAATCCCGAAACCTAAATGTCAGATTTTTTTTCTTTTGTTCTTTGTTTTGTAGCTAGCAAAGCAAACATTTTTGCAAGGGATTTAATAATCGAATTAGCTTCCTCAAACAAACGTAACTTTGCTTAACGCAAATTTTTGGCTGCTTTTATTTCTTTAAAAATGAAGCACAAAGCCCTTTTCTTCACGGCCTATAAAACAAAGTGTTCCCTTTACTCTTATCCTACCCCGTCCTTAGCAGAGAACCAATAAAGGGGAGGAGGGGAAGAAAGAGGAGGTGAGGAGGGGAAGAAAGAGGAGGAGGAGAGGAGGGGGAAGAAAGAGGAGAAGGAGAGGAGGGGGAAGAAAGAGGAGAGGAGGGGGAAGAAAGAGAGCAAGGAGAGGAGGGGAAGAAAGAGAGCTAGGAGAGGAGGGGAAGGGAGGGGAGGAAAAAGAGGAGGGGAGGAGGAGAGGAGGGGAGTTTCCCATTAAATCCTTCAGTACCAGACACATTGCTGGCACTTCAAGTTAAGATACTTCCCCCCCCCCCACAAGTTTAACACCAAGAGACCATCCATATGCAGAAAAGGACATACACAATGAATACCTGCCCCAAATCTTACAGTTCCATTTTACTTTATGGTCCCTGAAGCCGGCGTTTCTTCCAGATACAGAAATTACCTTGTATACAACTTTAACAAGTTCCATGGAAGTGAGGGATGTGCCTGCATTGTCTCTGAAAACTTGAAGGATCTGCTGTTCACGTGCCTGCCTATGGGAAATGTACTCTTGAATCTTGGCTCTGGCACCTTGGACCACTGGGCCATGACCTGTCCGTTAAGGATTAAAAAAAAAAATAATGGTTTAACAGGAGGCACCACGGAGATTCTTAACAGGATTAGAATTGTAGGAACAGAATAGAATTTGCAAAAAGATTGACAACAGGATAACGAGAGATGAAGAAAGAATGAGTACCAAATAAATATTCATTTCAATAAGACATTGCTGCAAAGAAACTGTAAAAGGAGGAGATTTAACAGTTTTTAGGCTGCCAACAAGTTTTCGATGAAAATCAAAAACTCAACAGTTTGTTTAAAACAAAAATGATTAGTACGACCTAAATCAAATCAAAACCTTTACCCCCCCCCCCCCCATACAGGGCTGCCACCTTCTATTGAAGGCTAACCCGTAGACTTTTTGCAATAATATTTTTTTACATTTATTTCTCTTACCCGCGGCGGCATCATCTCCCACTGCAAGGTCCAGTCAGCATGGCCCCGCGATGTCAAGTGGCACGCAATGCCATGGCAACGTGATGCCGCATGACGTCGCGCGGCCAGGTTGACGAGATTTGCAGAGGGAGATGCCAAGAGATGCTGCCACTGATTTTTCAGGTAAAACTGTAGCCTGGGGATACGTAGCCGAAACCCGTAGTCTCTGGGTCAAACCCGGAGAGCTGGCATCCCTGCCGCAATAGAGAAAATAAAGGCCACTTTAACGTCAACAATCAAAATTAGAAGCAAACATCTCAGGAAAGGTAAGCGTTAACGGCTACAGCGTTAACATCGAACAATAGGTTTTCTCAAAAGTGTTGGGGATTGAACCAGTAACACAGATATAGTCCCCTCTGAGATTCTGTGCTCCACGCTTATCATACATTGTTATTATTCGCAGCATTATTTTGAAAAATGGTAAGAGCTAAATAAAGAAATAACTTGGGGGTGGGAGGGGTACTCAAATGTGGGCAGAGGCGGAACTGGGGCTGGGCAAGCTCATAACTGGGGGGGGGGGCACAACAAAGACAGTCTTTCAATGCTGTGCGAAAAACGCCAAAACTGCCCAAGTATGCCAGCACTGCAGAGGACAGTGCCACAATCCTGCACGGATCCTGCATCCTCCTCGGCTGGAACTCAGGAGAAACCTGCAGCCATCCAATTGTTCCCAGCCCTGTCGAAAACCCCCGCAGGAGGCAAGTGGGTAGCTGAAGGATCCCCGCGCCGCCAGCCAGAAGACACAGCAATTGTTTTGCACCTGGCTCCTCAAAATTGTTGGGAGGGGGGGGGGGGGTTCTGCTGGCAAAACCCGCCATGGGCACCAAATCACCCAGCTTAACCTCGGTATGTGGGCATACATGATATCAGTAACACCAATATTCTAAGGAAGTGACTGAAAAAGCAAGGAGGCCCTCGTTACTTCTATGCACATTCTTGTGGATTGTTGAAAAAGAAGAGCATGTGCTCAATATCTTATGTAAGAAAATCCAGAGGAGTTACAGGTAAGTGTATCTCAATGGTGACTTGGCAATCCTATTTATAAGTCTACCACTCACTTGGCCCATTGGTTATTGTACCTTTGCACTTGATGTTATATCTTGTTGTAATCAGGCTCTTCTCCCTGACATCACTAACCTGGGTAGATTTTGTCAGCTTCAATTTCCAAAAGCTTTTCTAAAGAGTTCATGTAATCGTACAGTTCCTCAAACACAGCTGTCCCTTCTCCCAGGATGCAGTCACCAGAGAAGATCGCGTTTTCTTCCAATAATACGAGTGCCATATGGTCATCTGTGTGCCCAGGTGTATACAGGACTCTAATACAAGAAAAATAAAACTGATCAGTCTCAATTCAAAGCATCTATGGGTTTTAGGGCAGACTAACAGATTTGCTAAAATTGTGCACTTCTGGCCTTATTTTGCAGCACAAAGCTGCCTCTTTTGATCTTTGTGCTACCCGTTGCAAGCACTAAACACCTTAACGTGACAAACATTGCTTCAAAAAGTTGCAGTAGGCGTTGCAGTATTTTGTTGAATGTTGCTCAGGCCCGTACTATAGTCCTAAGTGGTAGTGAACCAGCATTAGAATTAGCTGGAAATTATTAAGAATGTTCACGCCAGCTCCTTACAACATGCATTGTACAATCCTCTGCACAGCTGCCCATACTGACAAGTGCCTACACAAAAGGAACATTACACGTGCAAAACTTTCTGTGATGCAGTTGCGAAAATGTTAGCGTTTCTCCCCCCCTACCGAAATTTATTCCCTGTAAACCGATTTGCCAATCCTCAAAGGGGTAATAAAGCCTTCAAGGCTTTTATGGAATATACACACACACACACACACAAATAATTTGGTGAAAACACTCCTGAAGAGAAATGAAAACATAGCTGTAGAATAGCTGCTCGCTGAACGATCCGTGTTCACGTCTCCGGATCAAAACAATATAAAAATAGAAAAAGTCCACGGCACCCCAAGGTTAGACAAATATAAAGTTACATTTAATAATCATAAGATACAAACAATATATATATATAAGCAATACGATACCGTTTGGAAACGAAATCAGCAGGCAGCACTCCAGAATTGAACAAACAAGTGTATTGAAAACAAACACAAAACCAACGTTTCGGTCCACGAATGGGACCTTTGTCAAGGTATCGTATTGCTTATTCTTCATTATAGGATCTGCACCCACACCAGTAACTATTATTACGGAGTGCTTTTTGTTCTTTTTCTATGTTATATATATGTATATATTTATATATATTTAAAGATAACAGCAGGCACTTCAAAGGCTCCAAAGAAATAGGTGCTTGTTCAACAAAAATAACAGGAAACCAGGTGTCCCACCAAGGAGACAAAAAACAGCACTCAAGGTATATTGCAAAAGTGTATTTGAAAAAAAAGCAGGCACATATAAATCCAACGTTTCGGTCCTGTATAGGACCTTCCTCAGGGGCGTGCTGGAGAACACTATATATATATATATATATTTTAAATAGACCAACGTTTCAAGCCAAACAGCCCTTACACCAACATTGCAGTGGTTTGAGCTGAGAAAAAAAAAGCTCTAGTTACCAATTCACAATGTCAACTATAAAGATAATAATTACTTCATATCAATAAAGAAAAACATTTACACACTCCCCAAAAATGAGAATGGGGCGATCAAATTTGAATCAAGCACTTCTGCTTTTAGGATGTATTATTGTCCATTAGATATATTGTGTGTCCCTTACATGGAAATACAGGAATACGTTTCCCTAATTGTTACTTATGACTCAGAATCCAAGGGAGGTTTGATATGATTTGTTACCCAGAAGGCGAGGGGCTAAAGGAAAGTTTAAGAGTCCTCAGAGGATCACGAGGGAGGCAGAGCTGCTGAGACCAGAAGCATTGCTTCACTGGCCCAGTAAGGTTGGAGGTCAAGACCAGCACGCAAGCATTACTACTCCAGTTCTGCGGAGTCAGAGCAGCCAAAAATAGGATGGTCAAGGTATACCCCATGTATCAGCTGCTTGTTTCGGGAGTCATGAGTAACTCTTGAGGGGATCCCACTTGTAAATACCACAGTACAGTTGACTGTACGGGTCCTTTTCAAGTCTTTGCCAAGTAACAGGCATGCAAGGTTTAACACAACACACCTAAGTGCTCCAACACTGTGCCGGCACCCATAAAGGGTCCCTTAATAACACGGTCATTGGGACTTAAGGAGAGACATTAAGAGACTAATGTGCAGTGACTCCCATGGTGGTGTATTGTGGTATAAATGTGAGTTTTGCATGATAGGTTTATGATGCTCACGATTGAGAATTATGTAGGAGATGTTTGCAGAGGTGACAACAGGAGACTGCTTTTGGAAAACAAATGTAGGCTTTTATGTCACCCAAAGCTTTAACACAAAATATTCCTTCTGTTCAGCATATAAGGAGTAAAAAAATAAACAAACAGGCCTATCTCCATGTGCAGCACTGACTAGTACCAGACATTAGTCCCTATCGGTGGGTAGGACAGCTAGGCCCCTTACCAACCATAACAAAGTTCAGTGTGGCACCGGCTTCCTCCTGCCGGTATAGGGGTTACAAAGTCCAAGGCCAGGGTACCCTCCACTGCAGCAAAGGGGTCGGACTGGCTAGTCCAGCGAGGTCCAAATGTACTCAGCTTCCTGGATCAGAGAGCCCTCTGCAGTCACTACTGCAGGGTTTTTAAAGTCTGCGAATGAGGCAGCTGATGAGATCATTTAAGGCACCCTGCTTTAGAATTAACCTCCTCAGTGCTGTATCAGGCTATGTAAACAGGTTTTCCCTGTCTCACTATCTGACAGGGGATCCACCCTGTTACAGATAATCAATGTGTTCCTGTGGGAGCATATAAATACAAGCCCGTTATTCAAAGATGTGTTGTGTTATACAGTCTGATATCCGCCAAGCTCTCCGCTAGCAGCCTAGCATTTCGTTCCCATAGGGGAGCACGACTTGGGCCCGGCCCTAGCATATGTACAATCAGCCCGGGGAAAATAAATAGGGGTTACCGAAGTTATTACTTAAAGCATTTTATAGTAACGTGGGAAATGTAACCTTTTGTTTGAGTAGCCCTCAGTCTGTAATGTGTGTTGCATTTACACCAGCAAACAGGGTTAAAAACAAAAAAGGAACACATAGTAGGCGCAGCTTACCTGAGGGTGGCTCCCTCCGTGCTGATCATATCTCCATCTTTAAGGTACTTGTACGCTTGTTCTCCTGTATCTAGGGCTTCTTCTTGGTGAGGATTGCGGGGAAGTTTACTTATGCAGAAGTTAGAACCTACAGTACCACAAGAAGACTCAAATGATATCCCGTAATGAGTTTTATACAAGGGAGACTCGTGACATACAGTGACTCGTAACACTCGTGACACACAGAACGGCGACACAGAATACTACAGTGGGGCTTGAGTGAAGGGAATCATTTATTTGCAGATTTGTTTTTATACACAATACTGAATATGCTCACAGACAAACATGAGTGCAAATAATTTAAAGCTACATTTGTTGTTTTTTTGTGTTGATTTCTGGATTCCATTATACAAAAATGTACATACTATCAAAAATAAAAAATAAACTTCCAAAGTGAATTGTTACCGGTCATATCCTGATCCACAGCATTTTAATAATAAACATTTCTTATCTTACTTCTGAAATTGTTTTGTGTGTTAACGGCTTTAATACTCCATTGTAAAAATTAGACTTAATTCAGCAGAAAATGTAGTATTTAATAATGTGCTCAGTATGTCCTAATATTATCAATGCTGGGGCCTTGATCAATGTCCCATTTCTAAGATAAGGATCACAAAGTGAAATAAGTATATATATATATATATATATATATATATATAAAAAAATAAATAAAAAATTAGGACAGATCATACAGTTTAATCATGTACTATCGTGACGTCACGCGCGCCTGTATTCGAAGCGATCCGTGGCCTGTAGGATTGCGTGATGGGGGGCGTGGCCATGACGTTACATGAGCGGTTCGCCCTCATTGGCTGAATCGCACACGTGACCCGGCCGTCGCGCGGCAAAATCAAAACATTTTGTCCCGGGAAAAAAAAAAACCGGCCTCCCCGTTGCTCTCGTGCAGGCGAGCTCTATGGCCGGCCTCATTGACGTACGGCCTTTTGTTTGCGGCGCGCGCCGTCGCTCTCACCATGGCCGTGGCCTTACATGGTAAGCGCTTTGGAGAGGGAACCACGTCTAACACAATTGTGTTATTGTGTGTAAATGTGATGTGGTACACGAGGTGAATATCTGCTGAGCTATGGGACTCCCGGAGGTCAGGCCAGGGCAGCCCTGCCTCAAAATATCTCCTGGCTCAGGAGATCTTAAATCCACTCTTCGTGTGGAAGGGTGAGAGCACAAGGATCACTGTTAAACAGCAAACCAACTATTACAACGTGGACACACATATTAGGGCCCCTATTTACTAGGCGGTGCTATTCCATAAGCCGCCATCTGGTGCTGGGAAGCACCTTTTGGTCAATTCAAGTGTGTGGATGCAAGGTATCTTCCGGCGCTGCCTGGTGACGTTAGGGCAGAGCACCACTTAGTGAACATTGGCCGAGTGAAAAAGTACCTTTAAGAACATTTTAAAGTGTGTACATTTCCATGAGCCGAGTCTGTAGTCCGTACTGAATGATTGTGCCAAGAATATAATAAATAAGGTTAATTTATAGAACATATATAAAATGGAAGGCACAAACAATATCCTACCATTCATGACATCCCTACATATGTCAGCTATGCCACCTGTATGGTCCTGGTGCCAGTGGGTCACTATGATTTCCTGGATTGCAGTGTTGAATTCAGCCAGTGCTTGCTTTAAACAGTTGATGTATTCTGGCACTGCAGGCTCTCCTGTGTCAATGAGAATTCTCCTACAGAAAAACAAACAAACAAAATATATATATAAAGATTCCCAAGCAGCGGATGAAAAAATGCAAGATGACATTATTTTTTTTTTTTTTTTGTGGCTGCATCAGAAAAGTAGTATACAGACAGATTACTGTGTGTACAGTGTTGATACAATGACGGGATAAAAACACAGAGGGATGATTGAGCACCCGTGGCAGATTCTAGGATTAACTGTGGCTGTGTAACATCTTTAGTGTCACATATGAAGTGTATGCTGCGTTAAAATTGCAGTTATCATCATCTCTGGATGTTTTGTATATCTTTAAACATGGATCCATACTAAATATCTGGACTAACATTCTGATCCATTTCTTCAAACAGGTACAGTATATATGAGTTGAATTCTTCTATTAATTTAACCCCAATTGCAACAGAACTTATCTAATGAACATCTGCTTGGTATGTCTGTCCGAGTGGAATAGGCACAACCCCTCCATTAATTATTGGTCATGTAAATCTGTTTAAAGTATTTAGGTTAGTCTATATTGGCTGCGCAACATCTTAAGTGCCACATATGAAGTGTCTCCGAAGTTAAAATTGGAATTAAACTGAAGGTGAAGAATATAAGAACTGGACTCTGCTCTTCATCAACAACCCTGCAACTGTGAGAAATTGGCTTTCTAAATGCTCTACCAATTTTTACACATCTATAGACTTACTTTCTAACCTGTTGTTTAATCTTCAATCCTATACATCCCTCCCAGGCCTGATTCATACACCTGCTCTTTCAACTTCTACAAATCTTATCCTCCAATACCTGGGAACTCTCTCCTCCTACCTTTCTCTCCCTGCATCTCATTATGCCCTCCCTATTGCTTTTTCCGTTTGCAGTTTCCGCACTCCTTTGTAAACATTTCCATTCTTTCCAACTTCCCCGCCCCCATCCTTTCTACGTTTCTTCTTCCCTCCACCTATGCTTGTGCCCAGACACTGCACCACTATTTACATACCTCTTTCCCAACAACTTCTACACCCTCAATAAAAAGCACCCCCACAAATCCTCTATTCACCTCCTCTCCCTCTTTACTCCTTCTTCCTGCTGGGGATCTCTCTCCAAAATCCTGCAGCCTGCTATGTACACACACCTAGTCTCTCACCCACTCCTTCCTGTCACCCTCTTTCCCTGCGAATGGTGCTAACGCACTTACCAGAACTCCCTCCTACTGTCTCTGTACGTTCTCCCTACCTACCAATTAGATTGTAAGCTCCTCGGGGCAGGGACTCCTCTTCCTTAATGTTACTTTTATGTCTAAAGCACTTATTCCCATGATCTGTTATTTATATGATCTGTTATTTATTTGATTACCCCATGTATTATTACTGTGAAGCGCTATGTACATTAATGGCGCTATATAAATAAAGACATACAATACAATCTAATTTAATACCGTCCAACCTTAAAAACGCACCTCTCAAAAGAAGCGTCCTAATAGCGAGGACTCATGCTACTGTCCCACTCCTACCAACAATTGTGGCCAAGCACTTCACTTATTCCCTTACCTGCTGTGTCTGTAAGTCTTCCACCATACCACTTAGATTGTAAACTCTCCAGGGCAGGGATTTCATTTCCTATTGTCTGACTTTGTTGCTCTTATTGTATTATTATAATTCCCTGTATTGTCTTTGTAAAGCATGGAGTACACTGATAAAACTCCAAGTGCTCCTATTCGCTATTGATATGCTAAGCAGCCTTCTGCCATAAGACCACTTGCGGTGCTGAAAGACATTACAGTCTATTCAATCCAGCCGACTGTTTAAGGGTCTTCCAGAGCCGGAAGGTGTTTTAGGCAGGAGACTGGTTAGTATACATGGGCCATAATCTCTAGATACAATACTTCACTAAAACAAGTCTGGTGATATAATAATGAAATTTCACAGACATGGGCGGACTGCACTATAGGGTGATCGGGGTTGCCCCGGTGGGCTGGTGCTGCGGCTTCCCAGGTCCCTGACTGCCTGCAGTACTCTCCCTCCTCCCGTCGGTGCCCGGATCCAACTTCCACCATGCAGACTGACTCCTCACCCCAAGGTCAGTGTGTGTGTATGTTGGAGCGAGTGAGAGGGGGGCGTCATACCTTCTCCAGAGCAGCATCTCCTCCCGCAGCTAAGCGCTGTCATGGCTACCAGACGACAAATTATACCATAACGACACATGGTGAAGCGTTGCCAGGACAAAATGACATCACATGACACCGTGCCGCTGCAGGAGGATGACAGCTCTTCAAAGAATCACCCGGGACGGCATGTACTCTATACTCTATAAACTTCTAACTACATCACGATTAGTTAATGGGTAAAAGAAGCTATAACTATAGGATTTCCATAGTTCTCAAACAAGAAAAGACCAAAAATCTCAAAAGGTTCTATCCAATTTAAAAAAATTTTTAACACTAATAATATGCTCATTTAAATGGAAACTCCTGTTCTCCAAGAATCTTAAAAAGGTATTAAAAAAATACAGGACAGTTATTAGTATGACAGAACAGCAAACGTAGCTCAAATCGAAGTTCAGTAATTAGTACAGTTATGTTGCAAATTGAATGTTATGATAGCGGGGAGTATAACAATCAAGAAAAAACAACATCAACTCCATCTACTCCCCTTGTTGGTTCAGGCATTCAAAGCAAAGAAAGCACGTGAAGATTAAAGTAGCAAGACACATCATATAGAATAGAGGGCGATACTTAATCTCTAAAACAAATTAATTCAAAGCAAATTTAAAAATAAAAATCCTCTAAGACGTTTTGTGGGTTAATCCCACTTCATCAAAGAGATTAAGATGAGAGAACTTTCTCATTTTCAAGTGGAAAATTCCATTAACATCTTAAGAGTGACATTTCTGATATGTAAGTGGGTGAAGGCAATGAAGTGTTTGGTGTATTTAAAATGAATCCATTTTAGCGGGAGGAAACCCATAGCATCATCATACAAGGTTTAAACAGCAGTGGGCAGTAGTGCAGGAACAGATTTTTGGGTAGAGGCGCTGTACATACAAAATAAGTAACACACACACACACACACACACACACACACACACACACACACACACACACACACACACACACACACACACACACACACACACACACACACACACACACACACACACACACACAATTTCCTGATACAAAACCCATTCAGCAATACACCCCAACAAACTTATAATTACAGAAGGGATTCTCATCCTTTTATTAAGGCGGCAATAATACTTTCCAACGTTTTTATTCTCTTGTGTATATGTAAAGCATGTGACCATGTATAAGTCTACATTCTTAGGCCGATCTCACGACGCGGCGTGCGCACATCTGTCTGCTGGGCGATATGTGCTCATCCCCAGCAGACTGAATGACGCGACTTGGAGGCGGGACTTCAATATCCTCCTTCGTGAAAAAAAGAAAACTAAGTGTGTGTGTAATCTGATTGGCTGGCGAAGTACACGTGACGCTGCAGCAGCATGAAATTACAACTTCAGTTGTGTCCCTCAAGTGCAGCAGCGTCAACGCTGTACTCCGCCGCCAGGAGTCGTTTCTAGTTTGAGAACTCCCATACACAAACATCAAAAAGTGACGAATGTGCGCGCGCGCACGTCGCGTAGCGGGCAGACTGAGCGGGGCCTTGCTTAAGCTGACAATCGTTTGGTGCTCCTGTTCTAAATGTGTCAAAATCCTGATTGTGTGCTTCAGTCAGTGTAACTCAGCAGCTACAACGTATCCTTATATTCCTAAGGTAACATTATCTATTGTTACAGTTTGCAGCTCAAACTGCTTGGGAACATTTGAAACAAATTATCCCAAACAGGAAAGTGTTACAAAGATCTTGCACTGCTTGGGAGGTGGGTTAAAATCTGCTCTTAAAATCAAAGGATTCTTTAAAATTCATGAAAAATAGCATTAAAGAGGCAATCCAAGGCGACAGTTTTTTTTCCTCACACATATAGAATTGAAGGGGGGGGGGTCTCCGGAGCGGAAATTAACGGAGTTCAGCTCCGGAGGCCCCCTGCTTCAATTCTATTTTAAGACAATCCAAAAAATTCAATATTCGCCAGCTTGGATTGCTCCTTTAAGAGTTGAATAACAACAATAACAAAAAACGTTCACTATTATCGAACACTACAGAACAAAAAAAAAAAATCATAAAATGTCATGTGTTTTGCTGCTTTAATCCTGTGCAGCACTGCGCGTAGGAGGGAGCGCAACCCTGGGCCTGCTTTAGGGGCAGCGCCTGCTCTTTGTATCTACAAAACTGTATATATTTACTATTCATAGTTACATAGTACATGAGGTTGAAAAAAGACTTGCGTCCATCAAGTTCAACCTATGCTAAATTTAGACAGATACTTTGTCCTATATTTGTACTTACAGTATATTGATCCAGAGGAAGGCAAACAAAACCCCCCCAGTGAACTAACATCTAATTATATCTCATAAGGGGAAAAATAAATTCCTTCCTGACTCCAATAATTACTCCCTGGATTAACATCCTTCCCATGTTTACTTATTTGGTATATCCCTGTATACCTTTCCTTTCTCAAAAGATATCCAACCTTTTTTTGAACAAATCTATTGTATCTGCCATCAGTCTCCATGGGTAATGAATTCTACATTTAACTGCCCTTACTGTAAAGAACCCTTTCCTTTGTTGCTGGTGAAATCTCCTTTCCTCCAACCTTAAGGGATAGCCCCAAGTCCTTTGTACTGTCGTTGGGATGAATAGTTCTTTTTAAAGCTCCTTGTAATGTGCCTTGATATATTTGTATATAGTTATCTTATCCCCTCTTAGATGCCTCTTTAATAATATAAATGAATCTAATTTAGATAGCCTCTCCTCATAAGTTAGATTGTCCAACCCCTTTATTAAATTTGGTGGCTCTTCTGTGCACTCTCTCTATTTCCATAATGTCTTTTCTAAGGACTGGTGCCCAAAATTGAAGTCCATATTCAAGGTGTGGTCTTTCTAATGCCTTTATACAGGGGCATAATTATGTTCACTTCCCCTCCATCCATTGCCGTTTAATGCAAGATAAGATCTTTGTGTTATAATGAATATTATAGGCTAAAGCAGTAAAATTCAGGGCATTATTGAAAACCCTGCTCTCTGATTGGTTAAAATTCCGGGCATTACCCACAGTAATGCCCTGAATTTCAGCAGCTTGCAAAATGCAGTTTTCAATCTGTTTATTTCCAGCCAATCAGCTTTCAGAACAGCTGAGACAGGGCAGGGGATTGGTTTGAATTAAGTAAAAGCTCTGAGACATGGCAGGGGATTGGTCAAAAAGTATCAGCCACGGTTTGACTCCTCCCCCTCCTGAGCTGAGGAAACTGCAAAGAAGTAAGTGTGTTGTGTATAGAGGTGCAGTGTTGTGTGTGTGTGTGTGGGGGGGGGGGGGGGAGGGGTGTAGAGGTGCTGTGTTGTGTGTAGAGCTGGGGGGGAGAGTGCAAAGTTTAGTAAGTGGCTGCATTTTTTATTGTGGCTGCAGTGTGTGTGTGTGTTGTGCTGTTGTATGTGTAGCAGCAGTTTGTGTGAGTGTAGAGCTGATGTGTGTGTGTGTGTGTATAGAGCTACTGTGTGTGTGTGTGTATAGAGCTCCAGTGTGGGTGTGTCAGTAGCAGTGTTTATGGGTGTAGCAAGTGTGTGTAGCAGCACTGTTTGTGTGTGTGTAGAGCTGCTGTGTGTGTAGAGGTGCTGTGTAGTGAGTGTAGAGGAGGTGCTGTGTTGTGTATCTAGAGCTCCAGTGTGTTTGTGTGTGTATAGGCACTGTGTTGTGTGTGGTGTGCTGGTTTGTGTGTGTGTGTGTAGCAGCAGTTTGTGTGTGAGCTGCACAGAGGGGGCGGCAGTGTGTGGATATAGATATCTGCAGTGTAAGAGTATATAGAGGTGGTTTTATGTATTTACCATTTTATTTTAATAAAAAAATCTATTTAACTATACAAAAGTGTCTTATTTATGAAAAAAGCCTACATTTAGCCTATAATAGTAATAATCCCCTCAGAATAGGGCATTACTCGGCTTCGCCTTGGGCCTTCAACTCTTCCAGCCAGGGCATTATTGGCCAGTAATGCCCTGTTCTTCAGGGATTATTACTTAAATATCTACAAATATAATTAGAAATTCAATCGTTTTTATAAAAAAGTTTTATTTATTATTTATTGGTGTGTGGAGCTCAGCACGTGAATTATATACACGGTGGTTGACTGTTCCAGTGTTACAATAGGAAATAAAAATAAAATAAAAAATTATATTTATATATATATATATATGCAAATATAGCTGTATGCTCATCTGCATGTCTTAGGCAGGTCTGCAACCCCGCCTTTCCCCATTATCACCCAGCATACAGCACTTCCACTGCAGCAAGGGATTCTGGGAAATGACATGCAAATGAGCACACAGTGTCACTTTTTGCCTCAATAACCATTTTTAACATGGTTATTGAGGCAAAGCTCATTTGCATGTCATTTCCCAGAATCCCTTGCTGCAGTGGAAGTGCTGTATGCTGGGTGATAATGGGGAAAGGCGGGGTTGCAGACCTGCCTAAGACATGCAGATGAGCATACAGCTATATTTGCATATTTGCTTTCCTGTGGAGTGTTTTTGTCACTTTTTTTACTCACCATAACTTAACTCAGTGTATATATATATATATATATATATATATATATATATATATATATATATATATATATATATATATATATATATATATATATATATATATATATAACAGTGTTCGACAAACCTATACATTTGCTCGCCCCGGGCGAGTGGATTTAACATCGTGGCGAGCTCCTATTGGCCCAAGCAGCACACGTTTGGTACTAGGTGGCGAGTAGATTTTTTTGTGTGGCGAGTAGATTTTTTGGTGATTTGTCGAGCACTGATATATATATATATATATATACACATATACATACATACATATACACACACATAACGAGATTGCCTGCTACAGACTGTACTATATACAGAGTACCACACTTAGTACATAGGCTATCTAATGAAAAGCCACTAATGGTGCTTGGAATAAGAAATATATAAAGACAAAAAAGGGAAAAAGTATTCCAAAATTAGCACTCGGGTATACTCACTAAATAAAGTTTATTATAAACGTCATATAAACAAAACACATATAGATAAAAAAACATTCCCTGACAACAATAAATAAAGGATAAACCAAATATCAAGCAAAAACAAACGTAAGCGAAAAGAATAAAGAATATGTAATAGCACCTATGTATATAAATTGCAAGAGAGGGTACACAATAGACCCTCTCCCCAACAGGACCGGCCGGTCAGCAAGATGCACACATATAAGTCTGAGAAAAGGAACACAGGTAGAAGCCTCAAAAAAAATATTGCTAATAATATATGGTGGTAAGCATAACATGAACATATGCTGTGGTAACTACAAGAGAGCTGTCCCCCAAAATGTCCCAATCAATATGCAGGGACTAAGAAACAACAAGGGGGAAAAAACTCAATGTAAACCACCCTATGCAATGTACCTGACTTCATGTAAGAAGGCACTGTATACAAACTGCAATTATTCAAGGCAATGACACCACACAAGCATAGATGGAAATAAAGCAGATGCCTAGGTAAAAGAGGCACTGCAAAAATACTCAAAAGAGATGAGGAAAAACCTGGTCCAATGTCCCATAGACTCTCTACAGATTCCGCATAAAATAATAATGGGGTGTCAGAGAAGGCAAACAAAACCCCGACGGCCGTTTTGCCCCAGCTTTTTCCTCTCATTTGAGTATTTTTGCAGTGCCTCTTTCAACTAGGCATCTGCTTTATTTCCATCTATGCTTGTGTGGTGTCATTGCCTTGAATAATTGCAGTTTGTATCCAGTGCCTTCTTACATGAAGTCAGGTACATTGCATAGTGTGGTTTACATTGAGTTTTCCCCCCCTTATTTCCTAGTACCTGCATATTGATTGGGACATTTTGGGGGATAGCTCTCTTGTAGTTATCACAGCATATGTTCATGTTATGCTTACCACCATATATTTTATCTATATCTATAAAAATGAAAATGTTGTATATTTGCTGTGCCTCTGGGCAATCTGATTGGTCCGTTGGTCTGTCACTCACCCTCTGGCCAATCAGATTGGTCCATGGCCCCGCCCCCGCACGCTTCTCATTGGCCTGCGTGGCTCTATGACCTCACCCAACTGCCACACTCTCACCCGCCACCGACACAGCTTGGGGGGGACGGGACACGCACAACCACCCGGCCACTCTCTTCTCCTCAACCCGCGGCCCGGACCGCCGGCTCCCCCCCACCCCCATCAACACCCCTCACCTCCCCGCTACCTTGCCCCTCGGCGCGCCTTCCGCCCTCGCGGCACCCTTAACCCTGCTTAGCCGCTGTTCGGATCGGCGGCTGTTCCACTCCCTTCCCCCCCCTGTCCACTGTGTGTACATGCCCTTCCCTCCAGTCCCCTTGCCCACGGCGCTCCCTTTGTTGTCCGTGCGGGGCAGGAGATGGGCGCGGGGGTGGTGCGCAGTCACGGCTGGCGGTGGGGAGCCACCTGTTCGGATGGGCGGCCGTTCCACTCTCTGTCCCCCCCTCCTCCTGTCCACTGTGTGTGTGTATGGAAGAGTGTGTGTATGTGTATAGGAGAGAGAGACTGTGTGTGTAAGTGACACTGTAGATCGGAACACAGGAACTGAGTAGGGGGGGAAGCGGAGCTGCGCGCGGGGGGGGACACGGGACGGACAAAGAGCGAGTGGGGAGCGGGGAGAGAGCGGGGAGCAGAGAAAGACAGGGGGAGTGGAGAGAGAGGAGGGAGTTGGTAATTTTACTCCCGGGCAACGCTGTGTTTCTCAGCTAGTTAGCAATATTTTTTTTGAGGCTTTTACCTGTGTTCCTTTTCTCAGACTTATATGTGTGCATCTTGCTGACCGGCCAGTCCTGTTGGGGAGGGGGTCTATTGTGTACCCTCTCTTGCAATTTATATACATAGGTGCTATTACATATTCTTTATTCCTTTCGCTTAATATTTGGGTTATCCTTTATTTATTGTTGTTAGGGGTTGTCAGGGAATGTTTTTTTTTAAAATCTATATGTGTTTTGTTTATGTGACGTTTATAATAAACTTTATTTAGTGAGTATACTCGAGTGCTAATTTTGGAATAATTATATATATATATATATATATATATATATATATATATATATATATATATATATATATATATATATATATTTCTCTTATCTATCCCTCAAATTATTTTGTCTTTTTTCAACGATCCGTATGTTTTTTTTTTGTTTTAATGCAACATCTGTAAATAAAGTGCATTTTAAGGAAACGTCTATAATTATAGCAGAATTTTTATTGAGCTATTTTCTAAAAATTCTGAGAAGCAAATAAATACGGAGCAGAGATTAGAACAATCCTTGCGCAACATCAGGGTGCAAACTTCATTTATGTTCAAATTGCAAAATCTATAAACACAGCTGATACTGATTTGGACGCAGTGCCCATGGTTTGGGGCAATGCATGCCCTTACACAGTGCCCGTGGTTTTGGGTAATGCATGCCCTTACTTAGTGCCCATGGTTTTGGGTAATGCATGCCCTTACACAGTGCCCGTGGTTTTGGGCAATGCATGCCCTTACACAGTGCCCGTGGTTTTGGGTAATGCATGCCCTTACACAGTGCCCGTGGTTTTGGGTAATGCATGCCCTTACACAGTGCCCGTGGTTTTGGGCAATGCATGCCCTTACACAGTGCCCGTGGTTTTGGGCAATGCATGCCCTTACATAGTGCCTGTGGTTTGGGGTAATGCATGCCCTTACACAGTGCCTGTGGTTTTGGGTAATGCATGCCCTTACACAGTGCCCGTGGTTTTGGGTAATGCATGCCCTTACACAGTGCCCGTGGTTTTGGGTAATGCATGCCCTTACACAGTGCCCGTGGTTTTGGGCAATGCATGCCCTTACACAGTGCCCGTGGTTTTGGGCAATGCATGCCCTTACATAGTGCCTGTGGTTTGGGGTAATGCATGCCCTTACACAGTGCCTGGGGTTTTGGGTAATGCATGCCCTTACACAGTGCCCGTGGTTTTGGGCAATGCATGCCCTTACACAGTGCCCGTGGTTTTGGGTAATGCATGCCCTTACACAGTGCCCGTGGTTTTGGGTAATGCATGCCCTTACACAGTGCCCGTGGTTTTGGGTAATGCATGCCCTTACACAGTGCCCGTGGTTTTGGGTAATGCATGACCTTACACAGTGCCCGTGGTTTTGGGTAATGCATGACCTTACACAGTGCCCGTGGTTTTGGGTAATGCATGCCCTTACACAGTGCCCGTGGTTTTGGGTAATGCATGCCCTTACACACTCCACTGGATTATTGTCATTCATTAAAGCAGCTTTCCCGTACTACATCAATGCTGGAGGCGCCTCTGGGGCCGCAGAACAGGCTTTGGGGATAGCTAATGGAGTAAAACACATGAGTTTGTACTCAGATACCATACAACAGAAAGCAGCCCGAATGTGCGGGACAGAATAAAGAAGCATGGCTTGGTCCAAGTGCCCCAAGATCACCTGTCACTGACTCGGGTCCTATCAACGTGACACCTGTGCGTAATGATCACGCATTGCAACGCGACCCCACTGTGACCTCATCACCGCGCCGCCAGGAGGCGCTCCGCCCTTTACAGGGATCTGCCCCGCCGCGGATGGATCTGTTTCTGACGGATCTTTACCTCCGGCCGGTGCCCACCAGGTAGGTGTTGGTGCCCTGCAGGGTCATGGGCCCAGGGTTACACCCCAGCACGCGCACCACCCGCGAGGACAACTGCTCGATCCGAGGCAGCACCGACAACGACATCCTCGGCACGAGCACAGAGGGCTGTCACGGGTTTGGAGCGGTGACCAACCACAACCCGCTGCGTCATGGCGAAGCTGGGTCGATGGGAGCCTTTAAGGCATGACTCCTCCCCCTGTGACGTGCCCGAGGAGGCCGTCTGATATCACTAGGTGGAGGGGGCATCGCTTCTATATGCCTGTGTGAGGCACGGAAGTGCGCCCAGGGGTCCGTAATATGTCCAGTAATATGTCCAGCCCAGCAGGGACATGACCACAAAATAAAGGATATTTTACAACAATTATTGAGTTAACAATTCTAAATGTTAATTAGGTTGTATTTATTTGTAATTATATAATTAATCCTCTTTAACAAGGAGGGCCGTTATTATGGGGTAAATAAGCAATGGACTAACTCAGAGAAAACCAGTGACTTATCTGACAGGTTTAGCTCCTGGGTGAGGATACTGAATATTTTTCATGTTAATGGGAATATGCACATGTCATATCATGATTCAGTGATTTGGAATTGTCAGTCCCTCCAGTTCACTGTTGATAAAACCCTCAGTAATATAGTGTTACCATGCTTTCATCCCAAGTAATGCCCATAGTTATAAAAGGATGTGCTTGGGACTTGTAATGTCGTCCTTACTTTTGTGGGGAAGATAGGAATCTGCTCTTTTTAACGCATGGGCCATTAAACCATAGAGAAAAATATTTTTCCTGTTTAAGGGTTAGGTTAAAATAAAAGTTGGTGACCTGAGAAGGGAACATCCTGTGTTGAGGATGACACCTAATTTACACATACATAAACCTACGTTCCTCCTACTTACAAATTAGATTGTAAGCTCTTCGGGGCAGGGACTCCCTTTCCTAAATGTCACTTACGTCTGAAGCGCTTCCCATTATGTGTTATTTGTATTATTTGTAATTTATATGATTGTTACGTGTATTACTGCTGTGAAGCGCTATGTACATTAATGGCGCTATATAAATAAATGCTAAGTGAAGGTGAAAGAAACGGCGCTAACTCTATTAGTGTACACTTAAGCTTTATAGTGAGTTTCTTGATAAAATCTATTGATTTTTCAACAATGATAATGTGCTTAAATAACGTGCAAATGATAATAAAAAGTTCAAACCCCCTGCTCAGACCCAGCTGGTAGGGACTGGTTTCACTAGTCCCACAAATTGTCACTTTCGTTGTAATCCAGGGGGAGCATGGAGGGAAATAGAACAAAAAGACAAAAAAACAATCTAAGTGTAGACAGTTTTAAATTAGTGTAAAACTCTATGTCTTGTCTTGGCTCATATGTTGTGCCTACTTACAAGATGTAAGTTGTATTCAAGCGGTTTTGACACACAATGGTCTCTGCTAAGGATGTTTTTCTCCATTCTGTGATGCGGTCTCCAATTCTCAGCTCAGCAACCAAGTGTATGTGAAAAAAATGATACCATAGTGCAGACCAGTACAATAATAAAACTAGACTTTATAAGGTTTAAAAATGGACACTTACAATAAAAACATATAGTTTAAGCATTTTTCACAATCATTGTGATCAGGGAGAGAAGAGTGTGTTAACTTCAGGCTCACCCGCC
The DNA here is from genome assembly GCF_040206685.1 of Ascaphus truei. Taxonomy (NCBI): domain Eukaryota; kingdom Metazoa; phylum Chordata; class Amphibia; order Anura; family Ascaphidae; genus Ascaphus; species Ascaphus truei. Next base: position 97,759,997 of record NC_134484.1, on the reverse strand, counting down.
TCCTCCGATGTGACTTGGTGTATTTCGTCTCTCTCTGGGACTGTGTGTCTCCGGCGGTGGACTGCGTCTTTCCAGGCTGTATCCCCCCGTGAGCTATCAGACTCCCCTTCAGCTGTTATTCGCAGGTACTGCACTTGGAGCTGCCTCTCGGGTGGATAATCCTGCCTCTCTCTCCGCCGGTGCGTCACTTCCGCTCTGTCCCGATACGTCACTTCCGGGCGCGGCTAGGTGAGTTTCTGTATGGCAATCTCGCCTCTCTCCTCTCAGAACGGCTCCCACTCTTTACAATTTTACCTGTTCCTATCTATGTGGAAACATGGGATGAGATGATAGGAGGATATAATCTTATTACTATGTCATATGGATGATCCTATTACATTAAGGGTGATCAAGTGGACTTGAATTCTGTCCACATTATGGGACTCATTAAATAGAAGCAATATATTGTTTAATGGGTCTATTTTGATTGGATCTGTCTTGATCCTGGTTTTACCTAGCAAGGAATAGGTTACAACCTTGATTCCTAAAAAAAGGGAGGCTGAGCAAGGGGACACAAGGGAAAAATCTATTCACGGACCCTGAGGGCCTCAGATAAATTCCTCTTGTGCAATCTCTTGCTACAAATATTGCAAAACATATAAATAAACTATAAAAAATGTATAAATAAACTATAAAAAATGTGAGAGCTCCATCATATATATATATTCATATATTGTCATTGTATATTATACATTGGTATTAAAGAGGGATTGGTTGTATATCCTATGGTCATATTTATATTATGTACATGGAAGTAATTAGACAGATGGGAAATGCATGACCTTGCCAATTTTATATCAGATACTCATATTTACAGTGCAAATATTAAAGTCAATAAACTAATGGGAGTTAAATGACCCTATATTCTGCAGCACTTCTCCAATGAACACTTATACAGAATACTTTGCAATATTTATACAAATGAAGAAAAATCACATTTTCATTATGTGCATAGTCTGGGGGAAATAGGCTAGAGTGATCACAGTGGCATGAACATTTTCTATTTGAATGACAGATGTCAAGTGCGTGCTGCGGGAGAGAGAAAAAAAGGAAGAGAAAACAACAGATGGAGAAAGCAAATAACCGGTTATTCTCATCCGATAATTCTAGATCTATATAGATTACAAAAAGGGTGCTAGCTCTATTTCCATGTTCAGGCCCCTGGGGGAGAGAGTCCGCAACCTGTGAATCCAGAAAGTCTCCCTCTTCACGAGTTCCAGATTGCGATCTCCCCCCCGCCAGTGGCCCGCAACATGTTCTATAGGCATGTAAGTCAGACCTGTGGTGTCCCCCTGGTGTTTTTCCATTAAGTGTTTGGAAAGACTGTGTGTTAGAAGAGATCTTTTAATGCTGCTCAGATGTTCTATAATTCTAGTTCTTATTTGTCTCTCAGTCTTCCCCACATACTGCAATTTGCATGGACACTCCAGGAGGTACACCACATGATCTGACCTGCAGGTCAGACTAGATTGTACAATAAATCTCTCCCCTGTGGTATTTGATGTAAATTCCAATTTGTTATCGGACTTAAATTGACATGCTCTACATGTCTTACATGCATGAAAGCCTTTGTTGGATTGCAACCAGTTCTGAGGTTTAGCTTTTTGTTTGAGGATACTAGGGGCTAGTGTAGTTTTTAAGTTTCGCGCCTTCCTGAAAATGATATTAGGGTGCTCTGGGATTTCCTTTCCCAAAACTGGGTCATTCTTTAGTATGGCCCAGTGTTTGTGTAGGATCTTCCTAATTTCCTTAGCTTCCCCATTGTAAGTTGTGAGGAAAGCAAAATCTGTCTTATTTGTTGTTGTTTTGTCTTTCCCCTTAGATTTCAGAAGGTCTTCCCTCTCCAGTTGGTCTATTTTCAGTAAGGCCTCATCTAACTTTTCCTCTTTATATTTCTTTTCTATAAATCTCTCCTTCAGTTTTGTTGATTGTTGTAAGAATGTTTCTCTCTCACTGCAGTTCCTTTTGATTCTGGTGAACTGACTGGATGGAACCCCGTCCATCCACCTTGGAAGATGACAGCTGGTGCGCAAAATGTAATTATTTTTATCTGTTTCCTTGAAAAATGTTTTAGTCTTTATTTGGTCATTTTCTATATAAATTTCTAGGTCTAAATAGTTTACTCTTCTGTCACTGTACTCACTCGTGAATTTAAGATTCAGCTCTTCGTTCTCTATTCCTAATAAAAATTATTTCAACTTACTTTCTCCATTCCCCCAAATTAGGTACACATCGTCGATGAAACGACGCCAGAGGACCAGGCCCTCCCCAAGCTCTCCATTCGGCCAGATGTTATCCTCCTCCCATGATGCCATGAATAGGTTGGCGTAGCTCGGGGCGAACCTGGTCCCCATCGCCGTTCCTCGTTTCTGTAGATAATGACTTCCCTCGTACCAAAAGAAATTGTGCTGCAAAATAAACATAATTCCATCAATAACGAAATTTGCCTGTGTTTCTGCAAGGTCTGCATCCTTCATTAAAAATCTTTTTATGGCCCTGCATCCTTTTGTGTGGTCAATTGATGTGTATAATGATACAACATCGCATGTTGCCATTATGAATTGTCTTTCCCATCTCACTTTACTTAGTGTATTTAGTAAATCTGTGGTGTCTTTCAAGTATGCCTTTTGTTGCGTGACATATTTCTGGAGGAATATGTCTATGTTCAGTGACAAATTTGCTGTTAGTGAGTCAATCCCCGAGACTATAGGTCTGCCTGGGGGATTGACTTCACTCTTGTGAATTTTTGGCAGCTGGTAAAATACCGGAACTTTTGATTTGTCACTGTACAGAAATCTATATTCCCCCTCATCTAGTACTTCCATGTTCTTGCCCCTCTCTAATAAACACTTTAGCTCTTCTGTAAATTCATTTATTGGGTTCTTTTTCAATTTAATATATGTTTCTTCATCCCCCAGTAGTCTTAAAGATTCCTGATTATATTTGTCTCTGTCCATTAGGACAGTGCCTCCCCCTTTATCAGCCTGTTTTATGACTAATTCTTCATTTTCTATAATTTCTTTCAAGGCTGCTTTTTCTTGTTTTGTGAGATTTTCTTTTAGTTTCTGTTTACATTCCGACAGGTTCTCAAAATCTGTATTAATCATCTGGAAAAAAGTTTCCAGATGATTCCCCTTGGCAAATTGAGGATAGAAGGAGGATTTGGGTTTTAAACCCGTATGAATCATGTTGACCTCTTGTGCTACTACTGGAGGAATACTTGGTCCCAGTCTGGGGGCTTGGTCTTTAGCCATAAAGAACCTTTTAAGAGTTAGCTTACGAAGGAATCTGTTTGCATCCATAAAGAGATCAAAACTGCTATGACTCTTTACTGGAGCAAATGACAGTCCCTTCGAAATTACACTTTTTAGTGTGTCTGTCAATATTACTTTACTAAGATTGAACACACTGCTCTTTGGCTCTATCTGGCACTTCTCTTTCTTTCGTGCTCTTTGTCTCCCCCCCCTCTTTCCTCTGACTGTCGGGTTCTTTTTAGTTTCCCCTTTTCTTGTGTTCTCTGTTGTTGATTTGATCTGTCCTCTAAATTCGAAGACGTCCCTGTCTCTAAAAAAGAATCCGAACCTTTCTTTTCCCTTGTGTGTGATTGGCTCCGCTCCCTACTCCTATCTCTTCTGTCATGACTCCGTAAATTCAGTAGATAACTTTTCATTATATTTCCTAGTTATACATTATAAATGCAGTCAATATTACACAATATGACAACTGTTGATATATGATGTCTGTATGATATCCAGTATATGATATGAATTCAGTATATCATATTCACACACAGATACCCACCAAGCACTGATAAACCCCAAAAATTACCACATTATATATATATATATATATATATATGTATATAAGTGTCAAAAGGAGTGCTACTGGGCGTGGCTAAATGTATACAACAATAAATCCTTTGGCCATCTGTGTGTATTTATTAACTGTGTCCAGCTGGTCTCAGCCGCTTTGGATGTCCCCCAGGGTTTAAGCTCGCTAACTAGATGACCCCTTTTCAAGAGATATATAGGTATTACACTGTGTATTTTTGTCATTTTGGATGTAGCTCTGGGCTTCTTCTTTTTTTTTGTAGTATACAATATTCAGACACTGCAATATCTGCATGCAAAATTACACGTAAACACAATTAGTGTTTTGATTCCCCAAGAGCAGGATAATATCCAATTTAGTGATGATATTTACACACAAAAAATATTATTGACAGTTTAGCCACTTTCTGTCTGCACAGCATGCCATACAGTTTCTGGATCAGCAAGTATTATCATTTTACAAAACAACTGAATATCTGTAGAAAAAACGTTTGAGGTCTCAAAGGTTTGTGTGCAACTGCATCTATGAAGAACTAGAACTTGTAACAACATAATTTCACAAAAAACTTGCATTTTGCAACCATATGGATAACATTTTCATATATCTAATTAACACGTAAAAACTTAGCTTGAATCTATAATTCACCTGATTTTGAAGACTCGTGCATAAGACCTTTAATGAACGTGTACATTGAACCCTATGAATACATTATGAGAACAGGGATACACAATACACATGCTGTTGCTATTTGCTTAAGCCTACCATGTGACAAAGGATTCATATTTCATTTCAAGAAGTGCCGTAACCTTTATCCTAACTTGGTTACCAGAGAATCAAATGACTCTAAAAAGAAACCTGTTTGTAATACCTTTCTAGTAGTACTTCCTTCAACAGTGATTTGTTTTTACTTTCGAAACACTTCCTTTTCTTCTTCCGGCAAGTCACAGGGTAAGACATTTTTTTGTTGCTTCTTTTTGGAATGAACTGTATTTTAATCCTGTTTGATCGTGAACATGTGAAAGACGAGGTACAGGTAGGTGTGACTCATTGGAGGAAGTTTGCATTCAGTATGTTTGGATAGAGCAAGGAAAAAGTGTAACATACTTCAAGCACTTCTCCCTGTCACATTTTTATTTCATTTTCTTTAAATATTAGCCCAAATCATGCAATTATGTCAAACTCCAAAGACCCCCAGTGAAATGTGGGCGTTGTGGACCAAAAAAAACCTGCCATTGTAATGAAAGAATGATGTCTTTTAGCACTGAAATCTATAATAAGACTGCTCAAGCAGAAAAGCACACAAAACAGTGCACGGGCGAGAGTTATTGTAAAGTGCAAAAGGTTAGGTTTCTGTAACATTAATATTCCACAAGGTGAACAGCCTCCTACATATTTATATGACTTGAAGTGTATTGTAGCAGATAGAGTAAAGTCTTCCCCCTTTAAGTTTAATAGCAAGAGCTGTTTGTAATCGTTAGTCAGCCTCAAAGTGGCCCTTTGGTTAAAGCAGCAGTTCAAGCCCCCCCCTTCCTTTTAATATGTGTATCAATACAATCCACACAATTATAAGTAATTAGCTAAGTTGACGATCGATACGTTCTACTGTGATCGATCGGCAAAGATTCGGTTTGGGGGGGTTCACTAAATGGCTGCAGAGGAGTATTCTGCAGTCAGTGGAGCGCATATGCATATTAATATGACAAAGTGTAACAGATGTGGGCAGAGGTATGCAATGGAGACCGTTTTAAGGTGCAACTAAAATTATGCTTTATTGCACCTGTTCCTTTAACACGACAAAAACATTAAAAATAAACAAAATAAAGGCCTACTCTGCTTTGGAGAATATCTACACCTTTACTCTGTCCCTTTCTAAGTGGGTGGGTAGCTAAGCTAGTTACCAGCCCCTAAAATATATACATATAGATATACAACAGTCCAAGAAGAAAGTCTCTTATCTGTTTGTTGTAGCTGTAGGGGAAGGCCTCTCTGCTCTCCTGGGTCAGCACCCGTGTGTGCTATGGCAATGTCTGTGTCCAGGTATAGAGGTCTGGTCCTGTCAGCATACAGTCCTTCTGCAGCTCAAGACATCAGTTCCTCTGGTCAGCCCTAGTTGTGGGATAAGGAAATCTTCCTGTTTCTCAGAACAGGCTTTTTCTAACAGAGTTTTAATCAGCCAGACGGAGTCTGGTTGATTGCCTGTGCAATTAACCAGCACACTGCTGGATTTAGAGACAGTTTTTCTCAACAGTGATAAGTAACTGTTACAGGCAGACCATGTGACCAGGCAGTCACTAGATACAACTGAGCTTGTGCACTGCTAGAGAGAGGGCAGCGTTCAAAAAGGGGTGAGCCAGAGCCTGTTTCAGAAGAGGAAGGGGATGTGACTTTGTTAAATGGTTGCTATAGAATCAACATTGCTTGTTACGTTAAAATAGATTACAAATATAATTCAGAGTTGTGCTACAAGTATTTTTCTTATAGCACAGAATTGATTTATTAAAAGAAAATAAACACGTAGGATATTGCTTGGTCTGCAGCTTTAAAGTCTATACTGGCCAAATGTCAAGAAATGACTGGAATTCTCCTGAGAGTTTGAGTAAACTGAAATATCCCACATGGCAGTCTGTCTGAGAGTGAGGCTCAAGGAGACGGTCTGTTCTGTCTATTAGAGTGTGTATGCATCTATAAGTGTATGCTGCATATCAGGGGTCAATTACTTTTTGTCAAGCTTCAAATTTGGGGTGCTGGTATGGTTAACGTCCAGGCTCATCTGTGGGGCAAAGAGCAAAAAAACGAATATCAGCTCCAGAAGCAAAAAGGTAAGTGAAATCAAATAACAGTCTTTTAAATTGATAATAGCAATGTCCGGTACATATAAGTATAGATACAGGGAGAGGGAAGAAAACCAAGGGGTTAAGCAAGGTATAATAAGCGGGGTACTTACAGAGAGGTTGGATTCCCACCAGGCTGTGTGACCCCCTGAGACGCTTCACCTTACCCCCGTCTCCTTCCAAATGAAGTGGTGTAGAGCCGCACGCTCACAAGGTGTCACCACTAATCCATTCCTCCCGCAACAATGGTGAAACCGGTGGTGTCCTCCGATCCAGCCAGCAACAGAAACAAAAAATGATCGAGTGGACTACCGCTAGCTATGAAAAGAAGTTGGGGAAATCACCAGAATTGAAGGTTAAAAAAGTCTTTAATGAAAACTACATAAAATGACAAAACTCCTCCTTCAGCATGTTTCACGCCCACTATGGCGCTTTGTCAAGGACATGAAACGTGGGAGGAGGAGTTTTGTCATGTTATGTAGTTTTCATTAAAGACTTTTTTCGATCATTTTTTGTTTCTCAACCCTGGGGCAAGACAAGGCCCATGCCATATCAGGTACATCATTAGGGCACTGTAAAGGTTAATCGTGCTGCCAATGTTGGTTTTATAACAGGTTTTGTGTAGATTTCTCAAGAAATCACTTTTTTTTGCTCTAAGGAGGTTTTCCTTAAGCTGCAATAGTGCCAATCGGGGCACTATGAAACAGAATTACCATTAAGGTCACAAGGAGTTTAAGGAATAACATCTTAAAGTGTAAAACAATATTTGAGCATATATAGAAACATATAAACCAATGGAAGCAATTGTTGCATTTCTGCAGTCTACTCATGTACTTGTATGTCAAATTGTTATTCACTATTTCGAATAGATCAAACAGATCGCAAATTGTCCACTAAGGGGCAGTCCCTCCTAGGACAAGTGACATGTTTAATATGTTAAATGTAGCTGATTTAAAAAAACAAAAAAAACAAAACAAATAAGTACTGTATAAGTATTCTTAAATACTTTTTAAAACATTTACATTTTCCATGGTACACACCCATTTGTGGTAGGTTTTTACAATCCTTATGTATTCTCTTTTGGGGGTGACTGTCAGTCTTCTAAACTAACAGTGATGGTGGATGATTTTTTTTTGTCTTGTCCATTGTTTGTATAGTAATTATTGAGTCATCATTAGTCTAACAGATCAACACCAGTAGTTATTTTGTTATTCCTAAAACCTATTGTGCAGGGGGATATGTTCCTCTTAATCCCATTTATAAAATACATGAACTATTTCCCCCCCATATGGTATTACTATAAGGAAGATCATATATTGAGAAACAAGAAAAACAAAACAACACAAACGATGTGTAGATTGTAGTTGGTGTGTTTATTTAAAAATATTGGTATTACAGTAATACTAAACCAAACAGGCCACATTGTAATAACATTATAGCAGACACTAACAAATGACTGTTTCACTTACGCCATTTTTCTTTACATCCCTACATTTTTTTTGCAGTAGATAACAGTGCAACCATAACGGATGAAGATGCAGTATGATAGGTTGTAATGGGAATTCTCTGAAAGTATTTACATCTGCACTTCTTGTCAGCTCAACATTTCCGATGACCATCAAAGGAAAGTATTTTATTTGTGAATTCAAATAAAACAAACAAACAAAAAAAAAATGACTTTCGATCTTGGTAAAGAACTGTGCAAGTTATTTCCACCTGAGAGGTGAGAAATGCTAGAAATATTTCAACCAATATTTCTAATGCCATAAAAGTATTAAAAGACACCATTAAAAGCAAAATTACAACACAGAATATCTCTGACCTCCCCCTACAATAACCCGGGAAGAAGAAGCAGAGGATGACTTTTACCAAATGGAATTTTATAATGTCAATATTTGGGATTTTTACCTTCTTGTTTGACATCGGAGCTGATATTTGGATAGCCGCTAAATATTTTCAGCAAGGACACCAGTTTTTCGGTTTGTTGACCATTTTCTTCATTGTGCTTTCCACGATAGTAGTTCAGGTTTTCAGCTATGTCTGGTTTAAAGACGATTGCAGCGAGGAGAGCTATGGAAGGTTAAAATGGGTGTTCCTTGTTCATCTTTTTCTGTCTGGGACATTTTTACGGTAAGTAGATTACATCACATGTGAAATGAAGAGTCTTTTTATTTTTGTAAATCCTGGAGATGCAAATCTCCTACGACCTTCTAACCCTAGAAAAAAAACCTCGCTGGTTGGAAAAGAAACAATGTATTGTGCTAAGATGACAGAGGAAGATTGACCCTTTTTACACAATGATGATGGAATTAAGGTTACAGCTATTTATTACAAAATGCTTTGTGTTTGATTTGAAAATATATATTACTAACATAGTATCAAAATAGATTAGGTACAAAAATGACATATGTCCTTGGAGTACAAACTTTGTTCAATTCTTTTCTATATTTATTTTTATATTGATCTAGAGCAGGGGGGCGCAGACTTTTTTCCTTGCGCCCCCCTGCCGGTGGCCCCCTCACCTCCACGCGCCCTCACCCCAGCGCCGGCATAATGACGTCACGTTGCCATAGCAACGTGATGTCACATGACCTCGCTGTGTCATTTGACGCCGCGTTGCCATGACGACGTGTGTGAGAAGCCGCCGGAGCCAAAGTAAGTTAGGTTTACAGAGGCCCTGCAGCTCTCCCGACACTTCATTTAAGTGCCTTTGGGAAGCGTGTGGGGCCTCTATAAACCCCGCGCCCCCCCCGCACTCAGCCCCACCGCGCCCCCCAGTTTGCGCACTGTTGATCTAGACAGGGTTAGCCAATCCAATGGAATTTGGAATGGGCTATGTCAGGGCTGCGCAAACGTCCTGCGCTGCGCCCCCCCCTTGCCTGCTCTCCCCTGTGTCGCGACCCCCTTACCTCAAATGTAGCATCAAATGACGCCGTGGGGTCATGTGACGCGTGGACTGAAGCAGGGGAAGTGAGTTACAGAGGCCTCGCGCTCTCTGTGTGGGGCCTCTGTAACCACAATGCCACCCCCCCAAAAGTCTTGCGCCCCCCATTTTGCGCACCTACGGCCTATGTGATGATACTTGGGGATCAGTTGCTCCGGGTTGCTTGAGCTCAATCGGCATCCCCCCACAGTCCCCCAAGGCAGCTGATCCCCGATCCCCGGCTCCTTGCAAGCCAGGAGACTTACCTCACCTGCTTCCTATTTCCACGTGCTTCTGTCTCTGTGACACTCAGTCCCTCCCCTAACAAACCAATAGAATCAGGGTATGGTCCACATTGATCTGTATCCGCAGACTGTCGCTGGAGAGTCCAGAGGGAAGGGCCGCACACCATGTATTCTTGCATCTTTGCTGGGAAACTCTGTTCCTCTTTAACTTGGTGGGAAACGCTGTCCCTCTTGACTGGGCGGGGAATCTGACCCTCTTAGCTTGTGGGGAAACACTGTGCGGGAAACGCTGTCCCTCTTGACTGGGCGGGGACGGTGACCCTCTTAGCTTGTGGGGAAACACTGTGCGGGAAAGGCTGTGCCTCTTGACTGGAAGAAAAATGTTCTGGTAGCGATGGGTTGGGCTCACCACGATTTTGCGGTACTGGGACTCAGCCCTAAATGTCCCGTGTACACTCACATTTTTCTCAAAGATACCATTTTGGCTCTGCACTAGGCTAGTACCATTTGGTGCGGACCACAACTATTTTGAATGTACCACTCCTTTATTCGAGATTGATGCAATTTTAACTTTCGGACACCGGGATAGCTTTGCAATACATAGTCCACATAAAATAAACAAAATAAAAGTCCACATAAAAAGTTCCAAGATGGGCAAAACACAAACTTTCTTTCTTTTCTTTCACTTGCCCAGCCCCACGTTGGGCACCAAATGTAACCTCCCTGCCCGGCTTCCAGGAGATCACATCATTGTTATATATGGCTACTGCGCATGGGTTACCTTGACTCAGGGGGCTGCATTCAGGAGGCTGGGGGATGAGGTAGCAAGAATGCAAATGAGCTTACAGAATGTGATTTTTTTTTTCAATTAATTTTTAACATGGATATTTCCCTAAAGCTAAGGTATCAAGTTTAATGTATTATGTTACTGTACATAAACTCCAGTTGTTTCAGCGTCATCACTAGCAAACCTTATGAAGAGTGGTGATTGGGTGCAAGTGCTGCTTACAGTAGTACAGTAGGTGGTGGAAAAAATAGATAAACACACATAATTTAATATAAATGGATCAATGTTTTCTTGCTTTCATGAAATGTTACCTCCCCCATTTTGAAAGTAGTTTAATGCTAAGATGTAAGTGTTGAATATACAAGCGATCTTTCACTGGGCACATCACTTTATCTCACTTCCTAGTGTGTATTTAAGAAAGAAGATTTATATATCCATGTATGTTTCCTAATACCTGTGTCTTAATTAAAAACCCTTGCCGGTTTGAGACAGGAATAGTCTATTTTTTTGGCTGCTTTGTAATTTTGCTCATATGTACACTGTGTGATATGGACTATATGTATTAATAATAAGTTTATTTCACATAACATATTTCTCCCAATGGCACTCAAAGTGCTTCACAATTAGAGTATAGCACGTGGTACGCAGCACATAGGAATGTCACAGACACAGCCCCTGCCCAGATAATCTTACAATCTGTGTTTTTGGTGCCTGAGGCACAGGGAGATAACGTGACTTACCCAAGGTCACTCAGTGTCCTTGTTATTAGAGTCAGTGCCTTAACTCACTGAGCCTCTCCTCCTAATGTTCTCAGAAGGGATTTTATACATGTTATGTTTTTCACATGCAGGTATTGGTACGCTGCAAAATATGGATACCAGGCAACATCTTGTAATCCAAAAAGAAGAAATTCTGAAGATATTAACATTAAAGCTGTTAATGCCATGACAGACCTGAGCATGCTGAGGTGTTTTAAGACGTACCTAGAAAGTGCCCCACAGCTCATTCTACAGGTTTACATTCTAATGGAGCACGGGCAGATAAGTCTAATTCAGTGTAAGTATAAATGCCTTATCATCAGATTTATACTGGGAATGCACAATAAGTATAGCTATTTGTAAATGTACTCATTATCATTGAATATATCTAATAGAAGCACATTCACATGCAAGTAATGGTGAATGGGGTGCTCTAGGTGTGATAGTATTCACCTACTGATTCCCACTTGACATGGTTGATCTATTCAATTCTAGGAAGGCTGGAACTGTATGGCTCTATATTCAGTTTATGGTCAGCTCAGAAGTAGGAAGTGATTCATTGTATTTTTCTTATAAATATATAGCCCCTCTCCCCCCTCCCTAATCGCAGATCAGGTCCCCTAAGGTGTTCTGGGGTCTGGCTAGATGTCTCTGTGTGGTGCATACCTGCTGGCAACAGGAGGGCCTGAGTCTCCCGCGATGACATGGGGGATAACAGGAACAGGTTACTGGGGTTGATGCCTTCGTCTTTGTTCAATGGTGCAGCGCCTCCATCTATAATAAGCCCCAGGAATGCGGGTGGAATCCTTACCACAGAGATTCCCCACAGGGATGAGAGATTCCAATCTCACACGGATTATCTTTAAAAGCAGCAGTCTCTTTATTCTCTTGGGCAGCAGCAGCCGACAGGTACAGTTGATGCACAGTCCACTAACTGTTCTCCCTTGTGATGTCCCTGCCGCCACTCTGGACCCAAAGGGCATCCAGAGTGTGGCTAGCTCTTCCCTCAACCTCTAAGCAGGGTGAGAGGTATTTGGTCCACCTCACTAACTATGGCTATAGCAGCTCTACTCAGGAGCTGCTCACTCCTCTGCTTCCTAACTCTATCACTACTGTCAGACTGCCAGAACAGAACATAACAGAACACACTAAATAGGAAATGCACTGCTCTTTTATGATCTCAGCAGGCACCGCCCCTGTGTCTCTTGCTTTAACACAGGGTCAGGTGACCTTCCTCCACCATTCAGGGCAAGTGCTTGAAGTGGGGGAAACCCATGATAACTCCTGGCAACCTGCCCTTACCAGGGATTATACCAGCAGGAGGCTAGAACTATAGCCCCATTTCTTACCAGGGCTACAAATACATCATGGACTACCACTGAATTAAAGCATACAGGGACCTAATCCTTCATAAAATGTGCGCTGTACATAAGAAGGTTCTTATGGGACTTCGAACATATGACGCATCGTTTGTCGTTTGAAATTAGTTTTGAGACATTGCATCAAGGTTGAATACCTGATTGATACAATTTAAACTAAAAAGGAATCAGGTGTATTTTTTTGTGACGTGTTAGTAAATATAAATTATTAGTGTGTTATTATTTACAATAGCCAAACTGTGAAAATAATACATTTTTGTTAAGCCACACTATATAATGAGCATCCATGCTGTGCCAAATACATTTTTGGTTCATCCATAGCAACTTAATTCAGCGCCAACAGTATCAACAGACGTTTGAGGATTTACGACAGGTTTGTCAGACGGTTTTGATGCATGTTCTACTTTTTTTTGTCACACTAATTAATATATAGTGCTTTTTTGCTCAAAAGAAAAAAAGGTGCCATTACTCAGGGCCACGAACAGCTTTCCTGGGGCCCAGGACAAGTGGGGCGACTGCCCTCCCCCCAGTGTCGGTGGCCTTGTGAGACCCCCTCCCCCCCTCTATCTCACACATCTCCACCTATCTTTCTTTCCCACCCCCCCACCTCGCTCTCTCCCACACCCCACATCTCTCTCTCTCTCCCACCCCCCCATGCTCCCCCGCACACTCAATAACCCCCCCAAATACACAGTAAGTTAATTGTGGTTTTCAGCCGCAACGCGCCCTTTTGTTAACTATTACAGATGTTAATGCTAAGGATATGCAAAAGAGGTGTCCCCCTAACAATGCCTATCCACAGAGCTATATTATACTTAACACAGGGAGAGATAGAGGCTTCTTTGTTAAAGTCCCAAGTGCTATATACAGTATATACCTTCCCAAACATACCTTCATACTGGGCAGCCAACAACTTTCTTAGGGTCCAAGAAGAAAGTCTCCACCTGGGCCCCAGGCTGTTGAGCAGAAGGGAAGTGTTCGCTTCCGCTATTGACAACCCTGTAAGTTACCCACGGCCCTCTCTCTCTCACAAACTCTCTCTCTCTCTCTCTCTCTCTCTCTCTCTCTCTCTCTCTCTCTCTCTCTCTCTCTCTCTCTCTCTCTCTCTCTCTCTCTCTTCTTTTTTACTCTCTCACTCCCATTTTCACCCTCTTACTTCTCTCCTGCTTGTTCCCCCCTTCTCTTTCGCTCATTCCCCCCTTTTCTCTCATTCTTTCCCCCCTCCCTCTCCCCCCTCCACCCCTCTCTTACATCCTCAACCCTGTCTATCTCCCTCCCCCTCACATCCTCTCTCCCACTCTCTCTTTTACACTCTCTCCCCCCCCTCTCACTCTACCTCCTCCGGATCCAACCTGTGGAGTGAGAGTGCGGGCCAAAAGTCTTACAGTATATTCACAAACTGGCAGCAGAAATAGTGAAAAAAGGGACAAACTTATATGCATGCTAAACTTGCAATGTTTGCACACTTTTCACTAAGCCTAACATATTTATAAATTATTTTTGCAAACTAGCGTGTTCTTTTTTTGTTGTTATTATACACACAAATCTACACATTAATAAGAGTAAGTGCTTAGGGCCGTATTTTTTTGTTGTTGACATATCTGCATCCTCAGTTGTAGAAGGTTTAATTGACAGGGGGTTAATCCATTGATTGCTAACACTTTTAGCAATTATGGAACTGGGAGTGTTCGCTTTACATTAAACCTTCAGTCTCCAGAGGGGCCTGCAACCAACCCTAAAAGGGCTAAAAGCTGTTTTGACAAAGCGTAATGTAAATGGTATTTTCTTCCCATGTGTTATGTAAGTGCACACGTCCATATCTACCTGCAAGTAACGTTTTCTTTATTTTCAGATGCGTCCATCGTGATATCAATGTGCAGTGTCTCGTGGTCCACTGTTGACTATCAAATGTCATTACGGAAATCTCTACCAGGAAAGAAAGGCATTAGCGTGGGATTTCCTATGATTACATATGTATTGTACAAACTTTTCACACTGACCTCATGGATATTAAGCATCGTCTTTCTCCTTGTCTGCAGTGCTTATATATTTACTGCCCTTCTGACCTTACTAGGGATAGTGGGCTTGGGGTGGGCTTGGAAGCAGCAGACTGAGTTTTGCAAGACGAAGGGCATGGAAATCTTGTATAGGATGGTAGTTGGAATCATTCTTGTTTTTACATTCTTCAATGTAAAAGGACAAAGGACTAAACTCCATATTTCTGTTTATTATTTTGTCAGGGTGTTTGCAACCACAGGTATTCTCACGTTGTGTTTCTACCTTAAACCTTCCCTCACTCACACTCTATTTTTTGCGGCGCTCAGTTTCCTTGTGGTTATTGCTTTGGGATTAGGTATTATTTCTCTAATCCTTTATTACGGGGTTTTCCATCCGACTCTTCATTGCAAGGATCAAAATCTTCAACATGCAGTTGATGGACCCCCTTGTGAAAAGATGAGCAGAATGAAACATTTTATAATTCTTTAGTGAATCTATCTTTATGTGTGTATATTAAACAGCTTCCCAGAGTGGTCATTTTAGCAGAAACATAGTGGCTTGTTCTATCTATCGATATATATATATGTATATATATATATATGTAACGGTTTTTCTGGCCCGGCTTGACCTACCCAATCTCACATTGGCCCCTGTGGTCTAACCGGTCCCCATTACAGTGTGGTAGTGTCTGGTGGTGCACCTGTTGGCTACAGGACTCCTGAGTCTCCCGCATGATGGTGTGTGGGGAGGACCCGTCCAGACAGGTAGCTGAGGTAGTGTGCTGAGTCCTACCTAGTTCCAGTGCAGCGCCTCCACCTCATCAGGGTCCCTTCGGTCACTTGGGGATGGTCCTGGTGAGGAACTCCTCAGTGGTGCAATCACT
Organism: Ascaphus truei; assembly: GCF_040206685.1. Taxonomy (NCBI): domain Eukaryota; kingdom Metazoa; phylum Chordata; class Amphibia; order Anura; family Ascaphidae; genus Ascaphus; species Ascaphus truei. Next base: position 97,744,323 of record NC_134484.1, on the reverse strand, counting down.
TGACTCTTACACATGAGGGTTTCTGTGATCAGCTTCATCTTTATTGATACGGTGGGTTAGCTGCCCTCCACAATGGGGTGTCTCTAGCCCATCATGGTGCCCGTGCTTCCCTTTGAAAGGTATGTCACCTTGATCAGGGATTCCCTATCCCAGCCGGGATATCTTTATTCTGCGCCAGGTCCCTGGACACAGACTCCTACTACAGCTATTAGAACATAACTGTCTTAACTACTTGAACTTGAACTTGACAGAAATCTTCCTCCCCTTAGAACTCCTTCCAGAACTAGACTAACTTTAGACACAGTGCTGTGCCTTATGTACACTCTGGAAACTGACACACCTCTGACATCACTAACCATGGAGTCAGAGCATGTGACCACCCCCATCCATACACAGGGCACCCCACCAGGGTGTGAGGGCAAACCTCCATAATTACTGCTGGCATGTCCACAACTTACCAGGCCTTACTGTCAGCAGGAGAGATGACTGTAGCCATTTTACATGACCGCTACATATATATATATATATATATATATATATATATATATATATATATATATATATATACTGTATCTTTTTTTTTTTTAAATGTTAGTGCTTCAATACATTTCACAAACGTCATTGAGAAATCCTTAGGTTTTTATTTTAGTAACAATATTGAATATTTTTGTATTTTCTAAAATCTCATTCATAGTCAGTACACTTTTGCCATCACTGCAGCATTTTAATCATATTATGAAAGTATAATCTGTGATATTTACTGTTGTAATGTTTACAACTAGACTTTTGGATCTAAAAATAAAATATTTAAAAATATTAAATTATTAAACAAACATTAACAATTGAAGGTGTTACTGGAAAGACAAGCCTTCTGAGTTACATAGTTAAATAGTGGATGAGGATGAAAAAAGACATATGTCGATCAAGCTCAACCTATGCAAAATTTAGACGACAGATACTTAGCCTATATTTGTATTTACAGTATTTTGACCAAGAGCAAGGGAAACAAAAAACCCCAGTGATGCATAATCCATTGCTGTTTTATAAGGGGAAAAATAAATTCCTTCCTGACTTCAATAATTGGCAATCAGATTTCTCCCTGGGGCAACATCCTTCCCATATTTACTTATTAGGTATATCGCTGTATAAATCTCCTTTCTAAAAATATGTCCAACCTTTTTTTGAAGCTATTTATTGTATCTGCCATCACAGACACATTTTAACTGTCCTTACTGTAAAGAACCCTTTCCTTTCCTCCAAACTTAAGGGATGACCCTGAGTCCTTTGTACTGCCCTTGGGATGAATAGTTCTTTTGGAAGCTCCTTGTATTATCTCCAAATATATTTGCATATAGTTATCATATCCTTTCCTAGACGCCTCTTTTTTAATGTAACCAAATCTAAATTAGCTAGCCTCTCCTCATAAATCAGATTTCCCATCCTCTTTATTAACTTGGTGGCTCTTCTTTGCACTTTTTTTAGTTCCATAATCTCTTTTTCATGTACAAAACTGTACTCCATATTCAAGGTGTGGTCTTACTAATAAACAAACAAACAAACAAATTGATATACGCCCTCTAAAAAGCGCTGACCTACACACTGTGAAATTAAAAGTGATTATATCCAAAAATATGTGATTTACAATAATGTGATATAAAATTAAGCAGCCTAAGAAACAAAAAAACAGCAGATTATTCCAAATCTGTACAAACAATATATATACACAAATTAATCGTTCCTGGCGCTGTGGATAAAGTCCAAAATACCGTGAACCAACAAGGCAGTCTCTAATGCAGGCTTCCTTCAGCAGGTTATTGGTCTTGATAGTGGTGTATCAGACAGGGGAAGTTGTGGTCCTTGTAAATGATGTTCAGCTATTTCTGAAATAACCGAAAAGACAACAGGACACGCCAATTGCGTAGTGTGTTTCTTCAATTGTCCCCCTGTCTAAATTCTAGAATCCTACTTACAGGATATGGGCTGGTAACATTCAGTTGAGAGAATCTGTTACATCCGTCCCTTTCCTTCAGATCATCTCACGGATCCCACGTGGTCTGGTCTGCTGGAATCTCCCTCACTCAGTGTCGATTTTTCACTCCAACACTCTCACAAGTTTGAAATTGGGAGGGGGGGGGGGGGGTGGAAATTAAACAATACTAGTGTGATACCGTACAGGATTTAATAGCTTGAGAAAAAACGTTAAAATCACACTTACATAAAAACAAAGTATCAAATACCGCACAAGATGCCGTCCGCAACCTGCACTGCTCCTATAGACTGCCGAGGGGAGAATGACCGCACGCTACACTCGATACCGGCACCTCGAGTGACGTCAGCGATGCCACAAACCGGTGACTGGAAACCGGAACTCTCCTCGCGTCAGGAACTACGGGTGCTCAGACGTTCCAAATCACTAAGCTCCTCCTCCCTACGCGTTTCGTGACCCGTTGTCACTTCGTCAGGGGATAATGGAGCTTAGTGGATAGGTTACTTATATACAATCCTAAATGGAAGGACCTTCCTATAAAGGGATGGGCTAGGCATTTAAAGCTGTACACTATATGAATCTACAATTGATTGCAAAGAAAAACGGGATCAAATGATAGTGCCTGCAGTTACTAACCTAAACAACATCAATGATATAAACAGATGGGAGGAGGAATATTAAGGAGGGATATCCCAAATTACTCCTGTAATCTTAGAATGAATAAAAATGAATAAATATGAATGAATATAATGTTTTACACTCAATTAGAATATACTTGTCAACTGATTTGTGACATATCATATAACATTATATAAAATTATATAAAAATTGATTGCAAATATAAAGAATGGTACATTAAAATCAATAGCACTAAAACAATTCAAAAACAGATATATGGAATTGTACACTACTACCAATATGTGTAGACAATGAATTATAGTTGAAAGAAACCAATTAATCTCTAAAATATTATTATTGGCCTGTTTTTAGGAATCTTTTAAAAATGCCGCTAAATCAAAATCGATATTCAGGCCGTGTGGGGACAGTGTCTTAAGTACATAAATCCAATAGCTTTCTTTTTTGGATACCAGATTCAGTCTGTCTCCCCCACGCCAGCTACCTTTAGGATTATCGATTCCTACACATACCAGACCTGCAGGGTTCTGACCATGGTGTATTTTAAAATGATTGGAGACACTGTGGGTCTCGAGGCCCCTCTTTATGTTATAGACGTGTTCTGCGAACCGTCTTTTGAGGGGTCTTCCTGTCCGGCCTACATATTGCAGGCCGCATGGACATTCTAATAAATACACACAAAAATTGGTCCTACAATTAATAAATGTTCTAATATCAAAACTGGCCCCTGTTACATTGGATTTGAAATTTTTGGTTTTTATACTGTGTTTACATCCAATGCAATTTGTGCACGTGTAATAGCCCTTTAGACCATTCAACCATGTCACATGGCGATCTCTAAGGCCATCGATGGGACAGCTAGGAGAAAGGGTGGATTTCAAATTCCTGGCCCTCTGTACGGTATCACACTAGTATTGTTTAATTTCCACCCCCCCCCCCCTCCCAATTTCAAACTTGTGAGAGTGTTGGAGTGAAAAATCGACACTGAGTGAGGGAGATTCCAGCAGACCAGACCACGTGGGATCCGTGAGATGATCTGAAGGAAAGGGACGGATGTAACAGATTCTCTCAACTGAATGTTACCAGCCCATATCCTGTAAGTAGGATTCTAGAATTTAGACAGGGGGACAATTGAAGAAACACACTACGCAATTGGCGTGTCCTGTTGTCTTTTCTGTTATTTCAGAAATAGCTGAACATCATTTACAAGGACCACAACTTCCCCTGTCTGATACACCACTATCAAGACCAATAACCTGCTGAAGGAAGCCTGCATTAGAGACTGCCTTGTTGGTTCACGGTATTTTGGACTTTATCCACAGCGCCAGGAACGATTAATTTGTGTATATATATTGTTTGTACAGATTTGGAATAATCTGCTGTTTTTTTGTTTCTTAGGCTGCTTAATTTTATATCACATTATTGTAAATCACATATTTTTGGATATAATCACTTTTAATTTCACAGTGTGTAGGTCAGCGCTTTTTAGAGGGCGTATATCAATTTGTTTGTTTGCTTGTTTTCAGTTCCGTTAACCCCTCGGCAGCAGACCACACGTATTATGGCACTATTCACCACTAGAACACTGAGAGGGCAGAACCTAGCAGGTTTCTTTAATGATACAATTGATCCTATGGAGACTGATAAGGACAGCTTAGACACTCAGTTTTCTAAACTAGAGAAGTTACTCACACAGGAAATGAGGCAAATCTGGGAGACTTTTACGCTGAAACAGTATTTAGAAAACAAAAGGATTCCCAGAGGACTCAGAGTACAGAAGCCACCAACATCAGACTATGATGATGAGGAATTTTTAACACAATGGAATTGTATATTGGACACATGTTCGGTCGACCTTATGTTACTCATTATCAAACACAGGACTGGTACAATGGAAGTTCTGGATGGTCAGATTAATTCAATTAAAGAACAGTTGGAACCATTCGCAGAACTTCCAGAGTACAAAGCCCTAGAGGAAAAGACATCTTCAAGAATAGACAAAATAGAGAAAGAGGTCAAATTGACCAAACATAGAAAATTTATAAGGGACAAAAAGGACTATGACGACAATAAACAAAGGAATTGGAAGTCAGATAAAACTATTAATATTGTTGAGATAGAACAGAGTGGACAAGATTCAACCCATCTAGGTAACAACTTTAGGGATAGAATAGATTCCTCTAGGAGCGATATAATAGATAAGTCCACTTTAGATAAGAAAGGGGATTTGCAAAAACAAGAATTAAAACCCCCTGCCAGCTCCAGCAAGGGTAAAAAGAAATCTATCAAACAAGATCAGGGAGAACAACGAGAATATAGGGAACACCCGAATGGGCAGCACACTATGGGTCATCAAGTTAGAGATAGATCCCCCATTGGTAAATCCCGTGGGGGCCAGCATTACCGGGATAGATCCCCAGTTGATAGGCAATATGGGGGCCGCCATGAGACTGATAATTCTAACCGAACTTCTTTTTTGGACCAGCGCCAGGGCAGAGCACCAATACAGGAAAGATGGAGAGGAGAAAGAGCTCACCCAGCCAGACAGGATCCAATAAGGGTAGAAAAGAAAAGATCGAGATTGGAAGATACAGAGGAAAAAGAGGAGGGACAAGGAAGAGAAAGAGAAAGAAGAAGGTTAGACCAAGGGAGAGATTGGTAAAAAGCAATGTGTTTAACATTAGTGATGTACCCCTCAAAAAAGCAGAGTTAGATGTTTTATCACGAGGTTTAAATTTTGCCCCCGTGAGTGGACCCAATATGTTTAATACATTTGTGGATGTCCATCGTTTTCTGAGAAAAATTTCACTTAAAAAATATTACATCAGGGATGCAGTTAGTAGAGCGGTGATTTCACCCAATCTTAACCCTGTGGCCAACAAGCCTCCTCTAACACCTTTTAAGAAACCCTCTATCTTCTACCCTAAAGGAATGAAGGGAAATTTTGTTGAGACATTTGCCGAGATGGTGATCTCGGATTTAGAAGCAGCGAGTATAGATTTCAAATGCCCTAAACAGAATCTTACTCAGGAAGAAAAAGATGCAATAAAATCCCTAGAATCAAATACCAACATAGTGATCAAGGCGGCAGACAAAGGGGGGGGGGGGGGTGGTCGTTATGAACTCTTCTTATTATGAGGAAGAATCACTCAGAATTCTGGGTGATAGTAGTACATACCTAAAGTTGGACAAAAATCCGACCATTCCATTTAGAGAAGAACTGATGGCGCTTTTGGATCAAGGTATTCGGGATGAGATTATTACTACTAAGGAAATGGAATTTATAGCCATTGAACAGCCCAGAATCCCGATGTTCTATTTCATCCCGAAATTACATAAAAGCCTCACTAGACCCCCAGGCCGCCCGATAATTTCTGGGATCCGTTCCCTTACTTCCAACCTGTCCCAATTTTTAGATTATCTTCTTCAAAAATATGTAGTGCAGGTCCCATCTTATCTAAGGGACACGTCTCAGGTATTAACCCTTATACAAGATTTGGTATGGACAGAAGATATGTGTTGGATGACGTGTGACGTAGTGTCTCTGTACACCATAATTGACCATAAGATGGGATTAGACGCTATCAAGAGGGTTTTAGAACGTGATGTTGGGATAGATGACAGATTGAGGAATTTCATTCTGGATGGAATCAATTTTATTTTGACCCATAACTTTTTTAGTTATAAACAAGAGTTTTTTCTCCAGACATGCGGCACTGCAATGGGCACCAGGTTTGCCCCTAGTTATGCGAACTTGTTCATGTCCGCGTGGGAGGAGGACCATATATGGTCCTCCAACCAATTTGGGGCAAACCTGGTGCTCTGGAAGAGATATATCGATGATGTGCTGTGTGTCTGGAGAGGGTCTATTGATCAATTAGAACAATTCAAAGTCTATCTGAATACAAACACAAGGAATCTAAAATTCACGTTTAACCATAACAAAACCAACATTAATTTCCTTGACCTATCTCTGTATGTGGTGAACAATACGGTCCATACTAAGACTTTCCACAAAGAAGTGGATGCAAACACATATCTTTTGGCATCTAGTCACCATCATTCTCAGTGGCTACGTAATATTCCTAAAGGCCAGGCACTGAGAATAAAGAGAAACTGCTCAGAAGATGCTATATATCAGCAGCAGGTCAAGGAATTAAAAACGAAGTTTATAGAAAGAGGATATAAAAATCAGGAATTAAACAAGGCAATTTCAGAGGTTAATGCCATAGATAGAGCTTCTCTAATTTGCCAAAAGGATAGTAAAATTCCTAAATCACAGACCCAAGAAAAGTTCCCTTTTTTCATCACTCAATATAGTGGCCTGGCCCCGGTTATAACAAAAACGTTAAATAAACATTGGGGTATTCTCCATAGAGATCCTATATTGAAAACCATTCTCCCAAGCAAACCCAAAATTGTTTACAAGAGGGCCAGGAATTTGAAATCCACCCTTTCTCCTAGCTGTCCCATCGATGGCCTTAGAGATCGCCATGTGACATGGTTGAATGGTCTAAAGGGCTATTACACGTGCACAAATTGCATTGGATGTAAACACAGTATAAAAACCAAAAATTTCAAATCCAATGTAACAGGGGCCAGTTTTGATATTAGAACATTTATTAATTGTAGGACCAATTTTTGTGTGTATTTATTAGAATGTCCATGCGGCCTGCAATATGTAGGCCGGACAGGAAGAGCCCTCAAAAGACGGTTCGCAGAACACGTCTATAACATAAAGAGGGGCCTCGAGACCCACAGTGTCTCCAATCATTTTAAAATACACCATGGTCAGAACCCTGCAGGTCTGGTATGTGTAGGAATCGATAATCCTAAAGGTAGCTGGCGTGGGGGAGACAGACTGAATCTGGTATCCAAAAAAGAAAGCTATTGGATTTATGTACTTAAGACACTGTCCCCACACGGCCTGAATATCGATTTTGATTTAGCGGCATTTTTAAAAGATTCCTAAAAACAGGCCAATAATAATATTTTAGAGATTAATTGGTTTCTTTCAACTATAATTCATTGTCTACACATATTGGTAGTAGTGTACAATTCCATATATCTGTTTTTGAATTGTTTTAGTGCTATTGATTTTAATGTACCATTCTTTATATTTGCAATCAATTTTTATATAATTTTATATAATGTTATATGATATGTCACAAATCAGTTGACAAGTATATTCTAATTGAGTGTAAAACATTATATTCATTCATATTTATTCATTTTTATTCATTCTAAGATTACAGGAGTAATTTGGGATATCCCTCCTTAATATTCCTCCTCCCATCTGTTTATATCATTGATGTTGTTTAGGTTAGTAACTGCAGGCACTATCATTTGATCCCGTTTTTCTTTGCAATCAATTGTAGATTCATATAGTGTACAGCTTTAAATGCCTAGCCCATCCCTTTATAGGAAGGTCCTTCCATTTAGGATTGTATATAAGTAACCTATCCACTAAGCTCCATTATCCCCTGACGAAGTGACAACGGGTCACGAAACGCGTAGGGAGGAGGAGCTTAGTGATTTGGAACGTCTGAGCACCCGTAGTTCCTGACGCGAGGAGAGTTCCGGTTTCCAGTCACCGGTTTGTGGCATCGCTGACGTCACTCGAGGTGCCGGTATCGAGTGTAGCGTGCGGTCATTCTCCCCTCGGCAGTCTATAGGAGCAGTGCAGGTTGCGGACGGCATCTTGTGCGGTATTTGATACTTTGTTTTTATGTAAGTGTGATTTTAACGTTTTTTCTCAAGCTATTAAATCCTGTACGGTATCACACTAGTATTGTTTAATTTCCACCCCCCCCCCCCTCCCAATTTCAAACTTGTGAGAGTGTTGGAGTGAAAAATCGACACTGAGTGAGGGAGATTCCAGCAGACCAGACCACGTGGGATCCGTGAGATGATCTGAAGGAAAGGGACGGATGTAACAGATTCTCTCAACTGAATGTTACCAGCCCATATCCTGTAAGTAGGATTCTAGAATTTAGACAGGGGGACAATTGAAGAAACACACTACGCAATTGGCGTGTCCTGTTGTCTTTTCTGTTATTTCAGAAATAGCTGAACATCATTTACAAGGACCACAACTTCCCCTGTCTGATACACCACTATCAAGACCAATAACCTGCTGAAGGAAGCCTGCATTAGAGACTGCCTTGTTGGTTCACGGTATTTTGGACTTTATCCACAGCGCCAGGAACGATTAATTTGTGTATATATATATGTGGTCTTACTAATGCTTTATAGAGGGACATAATTATGTTTACTTCCTTCCATCCATTCCCTGTTTAATGCAAGATAGGATATTGTTTGCATTTGCAGCTACTGCATGACTTTGGGCACTATTGCTAAGCCTGCTGTCTACAAGCACTCCTAAATCCTTCTCCATCAAGGATTCCCCTATTTTGTTCTCTATTTAATTTGTGTGTATGTATGTATGTCTTTATTTATTTAGCACCATTAATGTACATAGTGCTTCACAGTAGTAATACACCCGAGAATCATATAAATAACAAATAATACAAATAACAGGTCATGGGAATAAGTGCTTCAGACATAAATGTAACATTGTGGAAGAGGAGTCCCTGCTCTGAGGAGCTTACAATCTAATTGGTAGGTAGGAAGAACGCAGAGACAGTAGGAGGGCGTGCTGGTAAGTGCGTCTGCAGGGGGCCAAGCTTTATGTATCATGGATATTATTAGCCAAGGTGCTACTCATATGCTTCTTTAAGCAAGTGTGTCTTAAGGTGGGTCTTAAAGGTGGATAGAGAGGGTGCTAGTCGGGTATTGAGGAGAAGGGCATTCCAGAGGTGTGGGGCAGTCAGTGAGAAAGGTTTAAGGCGGGAGAGGGCTTTAGATCAGGGGGGCGCAAACTTTTGTTCCCTGCGCTCCCCTGCTGGCGGTCACCTCACCCCCGCGCCCCTCCTCACTCCCACTTACCTTGGCTCTGGAGTCGTCGTCATGACGTCACGTTGCCATAGCAACATGACGTAAAATGCCGCCGCGTTGCCATGGCGACACGTGTGGAGCCAAGGTAAGTAAAGGTTTACAGAGGCCTTGCAGCTCCCCCGTCACTTAATTTAAGTGCCTTCGGGAAAAGCGCGCGGCCTCTGTAAACCGCGCTCCCCCACCCCCGCAGGCAGTCTCGTGCCCCACCAGGGGTTGCGTCCCCCAGTTTGCGCACCGCTGCTTTAGATAATTTGTAAGTCGCCTTTATATTCTTGTTTCCCAAATGCATAGTGAAAAAATAGGGGAGCCCCTGCTGCTGCCACGGTAGTGATAGTGAGCGGTGCTCTTGGGCAATATTATACTGTATATAAGAGGCTGGTAGAAAAGGAACCCAAGTGTAGCACTCAGGCTCACCCTCTGGTGATAAATGTAGTAGTTAAAACATAATCTTTATTATGCAACCACAAGTAAAATAATGGGTTTTAAAGCGACGAGCTGAAGGTGTACACTGGATCCAGATGCTGATAGCCGTATTGGCTCAGGATCCTAAAGTAATAGTGTGTCAATAGACCAATGCTAACACTACACTAGATAACAGTCCTTGTAAAGGATCTGTAGGTAGGTGGAGACGTGCAGGGAATTCTCGTGAGCAAGATATCATATACTGTAAATCAATTTAACAGACAGACTGATAAACCAAAATGGGATAAATAAGGCGGTTTGATTTACAGTAGCCGGTATGATTCCTGTGGTGTCCAGTTTATAATATATTGGGTGTACTACAGTTCAACCAGCAAATAAAATGTTTGATCAGAGCTTAACTGGGTCCTCCACATGTGACTGTTAATAATGATGTAGGTAAATCCGCACCATTACTATTGCTGACATGACCTCAAATAACCATTCAAGGAGTGTGCAGCAATGATCTAGGTAGATCTGTATGATACCTAGACCATCTGTGCTAGATATAGCTGCTTAATAGATGCCGAGGTGAGTAGTGTGGACCGATAATAGTATATAAGGTCCTTTGGATTTAAACCCCTGAGCATTAATAAGTATGCGGCTAGCTCTGCAGCCACACCATTAGTTTTGACCTCAAGTAACCTTGGGGTTAATCTTATGTTCAGAGAGTGTCCTCTATTCATCCTGTGTGGTTAGAGGTGGTAAAGTATAGGTTCTTTTATTATCAGGAGAACCATACACTTATAAATCGTAAGTCAGCTGAGTAGAAATGGATCACAGATGAGGCAGATGCTAGTGATCAAAGGTAATGTACTGATAAGTAGCCCACGGGCACTGCTATTGTAGAGAGACTCTTCTACTGTGGTGAGTATATTAGCAGGAGTGTATAACGTTGCAAGCTATTGAGATACAATATCTCTCATACTTATCAGGAGTACATAGATCTTGAGAGAATAGTATCCCTGTATGTCTGAAGGAGGTTTTGTGTGTCTGTCGGGGCACTTGGAAAACTTATATTGTGCAGGGGCAGAGAGCCGCACCAGCTCGCAGTGCGAGACAGTCAGGTGCGGTGGCGATCAGACTCTGCGCGTGCACATCTGAAAACAGAGCCGATGCGCGCGTTTCGCGAGAGATTGGTGAGTAATGATTAAAACTCTGTAAACCGCGCCCCCCCCTCACACAGGCAGTCTCGTGCCCCACCAGGGGTTGCGCCCCCCAGTTTGCGCACCGCTGCTTTAGATAATTTGTAAGTCGCCTTTATATTCTTGTTTCCCAAATGCATAACCTTACATTTATCTGTATTAAACCTCATCTGCCATTTACCTGCTCAAGTTTCTATACATGTCCTTATGGAGAGAAATTACATCCTGTAAGAGACTCTGCTCTCTATTCCAACCTCAAAGTCATTAATAAACAAGTCAAAAATAAGGGATCTCAGTACCGATCCTTGAGGTACTCAAGTCACAACATTAGTCCAACCTGAAAAGGTTCCATTAATGACAACTCTCTATCCTTCAATCAGTTTTCAATCCAGTTGCAAATATTTTTTACCGAATCCAATTTCCTTTATTTTGTACACTAACCTCTTGTGTGGCACTGTATCAAAAGTCTTTGCTAAATCTATGTAGACCACCTCAATTGCATTACCCTGGTCTAAATTCCTACTTACCTCATAAAAGAAACTAATAAGGTTAGTTTGGCATGTTCATAATTCCACACTGGCTGTTACTAATAATTGTGTTACCCAATAGATATTCCTGAATATTATCCCGTACTATACCTTCAAGTAGCTTCCCACTATTGATGTCAGGCTTACAGGTCTGTAATTCCCCGGATGTGATCTAGCTCACTTTTAAATATAGGCACCACGTCTGCTTTACACCAATCTTGTGTTACTGAGCCTGTGGATATGGAGTCCTTGAATATTAAATGTACTGGTTTGACTATTACTGAACTTAACTCCTTAAGAACTCTTGGGTGCATGCCATCGGGGCCAGGTGCCTTATTTACTTTAATGAACTTCTTCCTCATTTGTTAGTTAATATAGAGGTTGTGGCTTCCTCCTGTGCACTATTTTTCCAATTAATTCCTCCCCAGTAAATACAGAGGCATAAAATGTGTTTAATACTGTCACGACTGTGCTCGCCACAAACCTGGGTCGGACCGCGTGGCTGAGGTGGGGTTGTAAAAGCACCGACCTTAGACCGCGCAGGCTGATCCGAATTGCGCAGTTCGTAGTCGTACGTAGCAGGATCAGGATAGGAGAAGACTGCATCGTCGGTGGACCCGCCAGGGTCAGGACTGGAGACATCAGGGTAAACGTTGTTCAAGCAGGAGTTCGGCAACAGGTAGTCAGGAGAGCCCCGCTTCAGCTTAGGAGCGCGGGAGTGGCCTCTGCGCGTGCGGCGACCATGGCCCATGGTACTGGTCTCAGGAGGTGGTAGACAGACCAGAGTAGCACACCGCCTAGCTGCACTGGTAAACCAGTGCTTCAGCGCAAGAGTCCTGAGCGGGCTGGGGAATCCTCCGTTTCAGCGCATGAACCAGGACACGGCCTCTCTAGATTAGGGAAAGAGTAGGCCCCAGGAACCAGGAAGCTAAAGATACACAGGGAAACCTCCGCTTCAGTGCAGGAAACCAGCAACAGACCGCTGCATGAATATAGCAGCCGGTCACAGGAAACAAGGAGCTGAAGTAACAAGGAGAGTACTCAGCTTCAGCACAGGAAACAGGAACTGACCGCTGCATGAGACTAGCAGCCGGTCACAGGAACCAGGGAGCTGAAGACAACAAGGAGAGTACTCCGCTTCAGCACAGGAACAGACCGCTGCGTGACACTAGCAGCCGGTCTCAGGAACCAAGGAGGAAAAAAATAGAGATTGCTTCCGAGGTTCACAGCACCTTCACTCAGCCAGTTGTATGAATATAAAAAAGTTTATTAGTAACCAGCAATGTACAACAGCATGAACACTCTTACGCGTTTCGTCCAAGCCAGGACTTTTTCAAAGAGTGCTGTTCATGCACAATGTCCCAGTTCATATAGGGAGAGAGCTAGATCAACAGCCAATCATTCCTAAGGTCAGATAAATTATCACTGCTGAAATCAATTAGGTGATTCGCTATACTATAGGACTGTTTATATAACATCGCTCACTACATGAAGGGACATACAGACATGCAAATATTGCATACATTGTTCACAATATTCAAATGACAGCCTAATGCTGTATAAAATTAATATCAAAATCATACAAAGCATTATGTTCAAATACTGGTATAAATAAAACATTAATAAATTGTATAATAATTAATCAATTAATTCAATCTGAAAGAAAGTGGATAGGAATTATAGCTTACATAATCATAGAAATAAATGAATAATGTAACATAGAATTAATTCTCAAAACTTAATAAATGTTATAATACACAGTGTGGATATTTTGAATTAACTTTATATTAATGATTTTTCTATAATGGGTAATGATACCCAAATAGACATAATTTGGACAGTAAGCACACCCTGAACACCTATCATACTGGGCCATCACCCCACCAAGAAGTGCTTGAGCTCCCAGTCTTGGTTGATTCCGGCCGGATGAAGTGTGTTCAGGGTGTACACCCAGTACATTTCCTGTTTATTCAATACACCTTCCCTATGTCATCCTCTAGCATGACAAGGTATATGCTCAATAGCAGTATAGGAGAAATTATTTATACCTCCTTTGGGGCATCTAGAGAAGTGTCTAGGGACAGGGTGGGTAGTATCATTCCTTTTGATAAGTCTTACATGCTCTGCTATGCGAGTTTTGACAGGTCTAATTGTGCGTCCTATATATATTTTATTACAGCCACATCTTAAAAGATAGTAAAGGACGTATTGCAATTTAGAAACTCCTTAATAAAATGTTTTTTTGTGTTAGATTCTGATTTTACATATTTGGTACTGTGGGCATACCTACACATAGAACAATTTCCACATGCAAAAAAGCCCTTAGGGATCCCTTTTATTTTATTAGAGTTTGACTGAAAATGGCTAGGTGCCAGGTGTGATGCTAAAGTTTTAGCCTTCCTAAATGTGAATCTTGGCCCATTTCTTATATATTCTACAATATCCCTGTCAAGTGACAGAGTATGCCAATGTTTATGTATGATATCACATGTTTGTTTGGATTGTCGATTATATGTGGTAACAAAAAATGGACTCAATTCACTTAGCTCAGGAACAGGTTTTGTTTGATCCATAAAACGTTTCTTTTTCTTATATTTTTCCAGGAGTACAGAACGATCCAAAGATCTTGCATGTTCAAATGCCGTTTGGATATCCCTACTGTTATAGCCTCTGGCCTGAAATCTTTGAAACAATGCTTCTGATTGTGAATAAAAATTCTCATCATTTGAACATATACGTCTTAACCGTATAAATTGAGCTTTAGGGATGCCTTTGAGTAATGATTGGGGGTGGCAACTTTTTGCTGACAGTAATGTATTCCTAGAATTGGGTTTACGGAATATATCAGTTTGGATTTTTTGATCATGGTCGATGTACAGAAGCAGGTCTAGATAATTTATACAATTAATATTATGCTCATAAGTAAATTTAATATTTCTGTCATTAGAATTAAGGAGATTGATAAATGTAAGAAGTGATGATTCATCGCCGTCCCATACTATGATGAGATCGTCGATGAATCTTTTGAAATAAATTATTTGTGAACGATAAATATTGTTGCTGTGATAAATATATTGTGCTTCCCATAAACCCATAAATAAGTTTGCATATGATGGTGCAAAACTCGTGCCCATTGCAGTGCCTAACAACTGTAAATAAAATTGTGAATCAAACATAAAATAATTGTGAGTTAATAAAAATTTAATAGATTCTAAAAGAAAAGTGCAAAGTGACGTGGATAATTGTGATAATTGTAAAAAATGTGCAATTGCTGTCAACCCGTGATCGTGATGTATAATTGAATAAAGAGACATCACATCAAGTGTGACCCATCTGTATTCTTTCTTCCAGACCAGGTCCTGTACATCGACCATGAGATCCGAAGAATCCTTTATAAAAGATGGCAATGAGCAAACAAGGGGTTGTAAATATGAATCCACAAAGCGTGATAAACCATCTCCCAAAGATCCAATTCCTGCCACTATAGGACGACCAGGCGGGTTGACCAGTGACTTATGGATCTTTGGGAGATGGTGGAACACCGGAATCACGGGATGTGGGTTACTTAGAAAATCAATTTCCTGTTTGTTGAGTGTACATAGAATTTTACCAAATTCAATGAGTTCCTTATACTGCAAAATAAATTCAGCTGTAGGATCTTTTTTCAATAATCTGTAATGTTGTGGGTTCCCCAACTGTCTCAGTGCTTCCTGTCTATATTGTGTAGTTGATAAAACAACAAGGGCCCCCCCTTTGTCAGCATTCCTAAAAATAATGTCCTTGTTACTTTTCAGGACATCAAGCTCCTGGACCTCTGTGTATGTCAGATTATTGGCATGCACAGATGAACATGAAAAGCCTTTTGCTAGTATTTGCAAGTCCCTTTCTACCAACCTTTCGTTGTGTCCCCTTGTACCTCTAACCGGTTTTCCAGTACCCCACTCCCCTTGTTAGTATCGGAGATACCCATATATTGCCTTATTACCTGCATCACCTATATACCGGCGTCAAACCTTCTTTCCTAAACACACTCCATAGTGCCTGGTAGTGGCCTCGATAATTGGGGTTACCCTATTTTTTCCATCAGGAACCAAGGAGACAGACAAGGCTTATGGCAGAACACAGAGACATCCAGGAAGGACTATGCTCGGCAGGGAGCATTGTGGGAAGGCAACACTTAAAGGTCAGAGAACCAATGGCAGAAGGAGCGTGTGGCAGTATTGCTTTGGTGAGTGAACCCAGGCTGCAGTAAATATCAGGGGAAGTGTTCCGGGACTGCACAGGGGTTTCCAGAGCAGAACCGCGTTGATTTCAGGTCCGGGGACCCCCTGCTTCCCGAGATACAGGCCCCGTTATGGGGTGCCGGTATCTCCTATGCATTTTATTCCCACAGTCACGTGACGCAGGACATTTAAATGAATAGGAGATACCGGCACCCCATAATGGAGCCTGTATCTCGAGAAGCAGGGGGTTCCCAGACCTCAAATCAATGCGGTTCTGCTCCGGAGACCCACTGTTCATCTACACCAGTATTAAAATTTATATTAAAACATCTGCTACCCACAATAAACATTAAAAACACAACACTAATACCCACCTCCTCTACCCCCACATGATTAATACCAGAGGCTGTGGGTGTCCGTGGGCCCTTGAGTGGTCCCCGCAGGTGTCTGGGCACCCTCGGGTTGTCTCTGTGGGTGTCTGTGGGCCCTCGGGTGGTCCCCGTGGGTGTCTGGTGGACCTCGGGTGGTCCCTGCGGGTCCCCGCTGGCCTGTGGTACCAATCCTGTGGCAAAAAAAATGTGCAGTACATTTAAATAAATACACCTCCCCCCCCCCATCCCCAACATATACAGTACAGTAATGAGCAAAATAGCTATTATCCAGTTATGGATAATAGCTAATTTTCCCATTATAAAATAAAACATTGGCCAGCCAGCATAAATGAAGTAAATAAAACTTTCTTCTTACCCCTGCCATCATGAAGGATGTCCTCATCAGCATATTCCAGGTCCATGTCCTCCGTTGCCAGAAATAATACAAGAAAAAATACAATCTAATGGCCCCTAACCCCTTAATCACCTTAGCGGTTAATAACTGCTATAGTAATTAAAGGGTTAACTGACACTCCCCTGCTACCCAGCCGGGAGGCCTAACCACCCACCCCGGGACCACTATACCCAACCTCTACCCATTGATAGGCATAGTTGTACATCATACCCATATAATATGGACATGATAAGCCACTATAACAGTCAATGATAACCCTAATAAAAAAGAATGAAGGCCAAAAATACACAATAATAAAAGATATACACCCCTATAATAATGAAGTTGCCTGTAAATTAATTTTTATTGCATGGGATTCATACCGGGGGTCTCCGGTGCGGATATTAATGGATTTCAGCTCCGGAGACTCCCGGCATCAATCCGATGCAGAAAAAAAGCATTTTCCCCCCTAAGTCCTGTCTCGCAGCCTACCAGCAGCTTCTCATCAGCTTCACGCAAACTTTTCCTGGTGTGAGGATTTTGAGAGAGACTCGCCATTCTAGAGCCGTGATAGGCCTCGATAAGCTAACCGTGGCTACTAGAATTGCACGAGTTTCAGAACTTGCCAATAAGTGGGTTATCGACGCTCACCCGGCAATCTTTTTTTTTGACGGCTGAAAAATTTGGCGATTCATTCCTTTATCGTCCACTTATCGAGGCTTACAGAATCGCAGTAGGCATTTTGGCCAATACGTGCTCGATTGATATTATAAATCTTTTATTATTGGAACATGTTCTTTGCGCTAGTAGTTTTTCTTTAATGTGATCCCTTTGATGTCTTGAGCCATCTTTTTTACTTGCTGCATTTTTCATGTTCTAAACATTATTTGTTCTATCTACACAGGGTACTTAGCTGTGGTAGTTAAACACAGTTGGTTTTGAACGCACCACATTCCCTTTTTTAATTACTTCTTGTTTCTTTTATATTTATTATCCAAGGGTATACACTGATAAGTGTGCTTTTCTAATAATGTTTTAAATACTGCCCATTTATCTTCCACATTTTTCCTGCAAAAATGTAATTACAGTGTAGATTATTCCTCAATTTATTAAAATCTGCCTTTCTAAAATATAAAGTCTTTGTTGAAATCATAAACTATGTTTTTTGATAATTTATTTCAAATGAGAACATGTAATGTTCACTGTTTCCCAAATGTTCCTGGACTTAAATATTTGCTATTACTTCTGCATTGTTTGATATTACTAAATCTATTAATTAGTTCAAGCTGCTTCATTTTATCCATCAGGATTCTTGCTTTAGCAAGCATGCATTTAAGTTTTTTTTCCAGTCTGTGCTACTGTTATCTTATCTGCTCCTGCTTTCTACTCCAATTGGATGAAGTTATTAGACGTTTACTAGTATTATCTGTTTTTAATATGGGTGTCTCCCAGCCTGCCAAACTCCCACTTCCCTTCATTCTCCCCTGGTGACCCCTAGCCAATTCTCCATTCCTATCTATTCTGTCTAGTTCATTATCTGTTTCTTGTCCCTCGTCCCTATTTTTTAGTTTAAAATCTCCTCCAACCTTTTTAACATTCTAGCCCCTACAGAAGATCCCTCTTTATTGAGGTGCAATCCGTCCCTAGCATAAATATAGCACCTCTCTGAAAAGGACTCCCAGTGCTCATAAAACCCCAAACCCTCCTTCCTACAGCCACACATTAACCTCCCTAAACTATACCTGTCTCTCTGGGGAGTGGCACTGGTAGTATTTCAGAAAATACCACCTGTAGGTCCTCAAGCTTGCAGCCCTAATCACTGAAATCCTTTTTTAGGACCCTCGATCTTTGTCTAACTTTGTCATTGGTGCCAACGTGTACCAAGACCGCCAGGTTAGTCCCAGCCCCTCCCAACAATCTGTCTACCCGATCCTCAATGTGCTGAATCCGAGCTCCCGGGAGACAACAAACAGATTGCCTTCTATAACAATAATTGTTTGTTATTGTATAGCACTGCTAGTTTTACTTAGCACTGTAAAGAAACATTTTTCAGACACAGTCCCTGCCCCGTAGAACTTACAATCGATAATTTTGGTGCCTGGGTCACAGGAAGATAAAGTGACTTGCCCAAGGTCACAAGGAGCCGACACCGGGCATTGAACCAGGATCCCCTGCTTCAAACTCAGTGTCAGTGTATTAACTCACCGAGCCGCTCCTTCTCTACCTTGCTGAGAGAAGAAAAGACAATAATTTGCTCGAAGTTCAGACTAAGAAACATATCTAAATATGTTTGGCTAATTAAGAGAATAAACACAACCCAGTGAAGAGAAGGGAAGTCCTAGTAAAGCATTCAGTTCAGAATGTGAGTAGTTATTTTCAATTCTGGTTGTTTGTGATAGCAAAGAGCAGGGATGTGTGAAACTGTGCGATGAAATGTGAAACATTTACTCCCAGAATGTAATCTTTGAGACGGGATTTGCCAAGCCTCAAAAGGCTAATGATGTGGCGCAGTTAGTCTTACGTTCAGCAATTTTATAAGCTTTCAGTGAAATAGCGACAGACAGTGAGCAAAAATATGGTGTGTTCCCTACTTACCGTCTCAGCAATAAGGAATGTTGCAAACAAATCTAAAGCAAGCATTTTAAACGATTTAGGAATGCACTTAACGTAATGCCTGGCGAATTGCCTGCGGACGCTGACGTTTTCGCAATTCTTAATGGGAACATTGTCCATCATTCGCAATCTCATGCAAACGTTTTGTACATATCTAGTGAAGAGAAATAGTAGATAAAGGATCAATGGTTTGCCATACATGTTTGGGACCATTTTCATATATTTTGGTAAACTATTTTCAGAACCTGTAGAAAACGGGTAAATCGCAGATTAACCCAGCAGGCGCTCAGAAATAACAAGTTCCATGTTAAATAATGTGATATGTTGCTTATATGTCAACCCCAAATATAAAGATATAACCATATGTAATGTCTCTTCCAGCAACTGGCTTGCTTCAAGCACCAAATAGTTGAGATAAAGAGACTAATTAGATCTTCAGGTTGATGGGGTAAGTGACCTCTTCAGCCTGCAGCTGTGTATCCCGAAAGGCGAACACCTGAAAGGGTTTCCCAAGAGCTGCTCCGCTCTGCACAGGTACAGAGTGCTAAGGGTTAACATCTGGGATTGCTTGCTGTGTTACGTCAGTCCTGGACTGCAGTATTTTCCTAGCATAGATGAATTTATTCAGAACCTCTTCAGCCTACATCTGCGTCGCCCCAAAGGCAGCAGCCGAAGGACAGCCAAAGGGTGTCAGTCGTTTGTTGCTGCTCGCTGATGATACACCTGTTCTGTTACAATCCAAAAAACACCAACCTTCGCATCCCCTTGTACCCTATGTTTCCACTTACCCTACCGTATAGAGTGTAAGCTCCTTGGGGCATGGCCCTCCTTAGCTACTGTTTCAATATATGTTTATGTTTGTTACTTATTGTTTTTTATCCTCCAACCGTATTGTACTGCGCTACAGAATATGTTAGTGTATTATAAATCAATCATAATAATAATTTTGGTAAAGATCAATGGCAATTTTTTGCACAAAACTAACATACAGATGCAGCGGCCATAATTTTAACAAATCACGCGGTGTATACCTCGGAATTCCCATGTGATGGCGCGGGATTCCTTCCAACCGTACCGCCTTAAGACGCGAGTGCAGGCGAGTGCATAAAATGGCATTTTAGTGTTCTGGCTTATAAACACCTGACATTGACACAGTAGCACAGTACTGTACACATTACAATTCATTCATTTCGTTGCATTCAATTGCACACAATCCATGAAATTAAAACAAAGCACCCGCGATCAGCATGTGTGCCTGGGGCGACTGGCCGCGTTCATGCTGAGTGGAGTACAGCAGCGCACACGAAAACGGCTCAGTGATTTCTTAAAATAATGGCCGCTGCATCTGTATATAGACTACCAGCAGCATTGCTATTCAGCAAATTAGCACGAGTTCTGGATAGTATTGCTTTGTGAATACAAGATAACTAGATAATATAATCTACTCCTGATTTGTAAATCTATATTGTGATGTACTCAATGAGAAGGTGTTTGCAGGGAGGTATACAGTATAGGGCCTCGCACTCTCCTGGGTGTGTATCATATCCCTTCACCTGGGCACTAATGAATGGGCTGTAGTATAAAAGGTAGCACAGATTTTGCTGCTGCTGTTCTGATCTGGAAGCCCACACACTGATAACCTCGGTTCATGTACAGGTACAGGGTTCTGAGTGGGGAAAGAGTTCAGTTCTCCCACTTATAGTGGGTAACTAAGATGTATTAGTTAGAGATTCAAAGTGGAGTTACAGTAGGTCATTTTTGTTTTATGTATCCTTGTTTTGCCTTGTATATAAACCCTGTTAAGCAAATCCTAAGCTTTCCTGCCTTTAATAAGGGACACAAAACCCTGCAGCGTGACGAAGACATCACAATATATATAATTTGCAAGTGTCCGTGCTTTACAATCTGGATCTCCTACATTTATTTTTACATGGTACTGCTGTACCTTTGCAGCAAACTTTACATAAGTACGTCCAGCAAAAAATATTGGAAGTTTACATTTCTATTTTTTTTGTAATACATATCGCTTGCATTCCACTTACGTTACATCTCATACAAGTGTGTGGGCTCCTCCTAGTTTGCATATATTTCATTACAATTACATAATGTCATAGGATCAAAAAATGAATGATTGCATGGCAAGATATGTTAAGAAATATAGTGCAATCTTCAGTGTAGCTGGTGCTATACTATTGTTAAACATTTGGGGAATCACTGTATTGAAGAAGCCTAATTAAAAAGAAAAGAAAATGTCTGTGTCATAGCAGATCAGATTTTTCACAGGGATCGCAAACCACAGTTCACTTTCCAGTTGACCCCTAGATACAGAGACAAACCATGAACAATTGTGGAGACCTCAGCCACCACCTGAAATCATTGAGGATGGCGCTGCCGACCAATCAATGGAGACCTTTCCTCCTCTAAGCCAATCAGGAATCAGGGACTCGACTAGATGGACTAATCAGAGCCGTGGGTGGTGACAGTGCCTAGGCACAGCCCCAGGGAGCATGGAAAATTGGAACTGATGAATGGAAATCAAGCTGATGGTGCTAGGACGCAGGCCTCAGTTCCCAATTACAGCTGTATACCTCCCGCAGGGGTAGACATCTGGCTGCTGGGGAGAGATCAATGCTTCGCTTTTGGAGCATGTAAATTCCCAGCAGGAGGGACTGCCCTTTCTCACCTCACCATTATCCAGAGAAAGTGCACCGGGCCCCACACATGGGCTAGTCTCTGATTCATTATATGTTAGCCAGTCTACCTTTGATAGTGGCCCAAGCATACGGGTCACACAAAATTACACTAAAGTCACAGAGATAATACCTAGAAACATAAGTACATTAGAAACCTGATAACCAAATGTCCCATTCCGGCAGGGAAAGCCTATTCAGGGTTGACGGGCATTACTGCTCTTCTACTACCGTGGGTTCAGTAGCCATTCCTGGGTGCCCCAACCATGAGGAGGAAGCAATGGTTCCACCTGGCACAGGGTGAAGAAGATTACCCAGCTTCTTTTACAGCAAGATTGTAGCCAACGTTATTACAACCTCTGATGCGCTCCCACAGGTGAAATAGTGATGGCCCTGCCCTTTTCTGGCACGTGGCTGACTAAAAACAATGGCTGCTTTTAAGGCTGGTGTGTTGTGTATGTCCCACTGCAAGGCGCCACTGGCTGCAATAAAGTTGGTTACATCTGTACTTTCTAAGTTTGAGACAAGAAGCACAGGATGCATTGAAGTACAGTAGTTTGAAAGTAGCATAAGGGAACGAAAAGGAAGGATTGACCATGACTGCTTAAGTCTTGAGTACGTAACATTTGTTTGAGGTCGTGGAGAGGTTTTAGTTTATTATGGTTAAATCCTGAAATACTTACAGTTCAGAAAATGACAACAGTGAGGTTGTAGAGAGGAACAGGGGCAAAGGTGTGTGCTATATGAGGGTAAGTAGCAGTGCCAGCTACCGAGTACCAAACCTCGTGGTTACAGAGGCTCCACGCTCTCCCCCAACCTATTTGACGTCGCAAAGCCATGATGCCGGGACCTTGCAGGAGATGATGCCGGGAGATGATTGTGATGGGCAAGGGTAACCAGGCTTTATAATAAAGTTTAAGCCCTCTGGTTGCCCTTGGGTCCTGTGGGTCCCAGGCAGCTACCAGGCACTATAAAACAGGGGCCAGGTATCTTGGCATGAAAAGTTCAAGTGTCCCTGATTTTCCACTTTCCATGTTCCCTTTACCCCAGACTCATGAAACTTGCTTGGTGTAAGTGGGATATTTGTGTAAGAACGCAATTATTTTGTTAGCAGGAGTTCGGGGTCCAAAGCTACCGGTAGTACCTTCATTCTACCCTGGTACGCGAGTAGAATTACACTGGAGGTGTCCAGCATCTCCCAGACTTCTGAGTTTCGAGCCCCAATATCCCAGTCCTAAGTCCCTTACAGTCATGAGTCTCCCCAATATCCCCCATGTATTAAAGTATGTTTTATTATGTTTGATACATTTCTTATAAGGCTCTATTCAAGTTAGCCGGTCATCCAGTTAAGGTGCCAGAAAATCTGCATAGAGTCCATAGTTCAAAGAGGAGGGTATGAAAACGTGTGAAGTGTGCAAACGTTTGGTGGGCGAGGGAAGAGCGAATGGCCAGGTCCGGACTACAAAGGGCACCCCGTGGGGATACCTTTCGTAGTTTCCAGACTTGGTGGAGCCGGCCCTGCAGGTGGCAATGAGTTTGCCAGGGAGGATGCAGCCATAGAGTCTGCTTTTCCTTTGGCTAAAATCATATTTCCCGCTCACCCGGCTTTTCGGGTCTGCTGGGTACGCCTACGCCTTTGACGACAGCTGGGGACGAGCCCCTCTTTCTATTGGCTGACGGGGTGGAATTCCCACACTATGATTGGCTGCTCCTTCCCCCTCCGTTCTGGGGATAGCCCAGTGGAGTGTATGTAAGGTGCTGACCAAGAGAGGGAGCAAGTCCATCCAAGCCAACCAATGATCTGAGTCGATGAAGCTAAGGCGGGCTTTTCAAAGTTGCTCTGTTCGGGATAGCAGAGCAACCGGCTTCGTTTTGAAGCCTGAAATGTTTGCCTCGCAGAGACTAAGTCCCGTCTTATTCGCCTAAGTTCTCAGAATCTAACGGAGCGGTCGCGGCTAGGAATTGAAGCCGAAAAGAGGAACAGGAGAACCGGGTGTATATCCCAGTCAGGGTAAGCTCATCCAAGCGGTCGGCCTGCACATAGGAAAGCCTATATTTTTTTCCCCTGTCCCCCAGTAAGTGTATTTTGAACTGTTCCTTGTGTATTTCTTCTTCTTGTACGTGGGTTTACCAAAATAAAAGCAATTTGTTTTTAATATCTTTTCTGCCAAATGAATGATCCCGGTAATATATAAATGGTGTAAAAAGTACCTGGTCTCCCGTGACAATGTAGATACCAGGAGATGCCACCGGAGAAGGTGAGAGCTGAGGACCCCGCCCATGTCCCTGCACACTGAGCCCCGCAAACATCCCAGCTGGCCCTGGTTAGTAGGTACAGTACAGTAAATGTAGTAGTAGATGTATTTATGTTTATCTTTATTTATATAGCGCCATCTATGTGCATAGCGCTTCACAGTTGTAATACACATGACATAATAATATAACATATATAGGGAATAAGCGTTTGAGACATTAAAGTAACATTAGGAACAGGAGTCCCTGCCCCGAAGAGCTTACAATGAATCTACAGAATCTAGTGCCCAGCTTGTGCAGTGGTTACCAACATTTTTCATTGACTTGTCACATCCATATAAATGTGTTATTGCACTTATGAATGAGAGTTTGAAGACCTCATGTTTACGACTTTTTGAGAACGTCCGTGGAAACTTTTTTTTAATGTTGGCAGCTATGTTTCAAGTTACTAATACTAATAGCATTTATTGCAATCAAATCACTGGCTATTGAGCATAAACTGGATTCTCACTGCATACAGTAACTCTCCCCCTACTTCACTTTGTAAGTTTATTTTCCTAGCTCTTCGAAGTACATATGGGGACATGAGCAAGTAGAAGGGTTAAGGTTTTCTTTAATGGCAGATACCGCCAGATCTGGTCCGTTATCCCGCATCGCACTTGGATGACTCCTTGACAATATCAGGCAGTGAGGCATTTAAAGTGAGGTTTTTAAGTGATAAATACAGTTAGACTACAGTTTGACTAGAGGTGAATGGGGACTGAATCTACTGCACACTCTTTTACTCAAGACAACATACGGTAAGCTATTCAGATCACACTATGATCCCAAGCTTGCTAACCTGCCTATTTCAACCCCCCACCCCTTTACAATTTATTTACTGCAGCCTCTCCCAAAACTGACTGCACAATACACTGAAACCCTGAACTGACTCTAGCATTGCAATACAGCTAAACATTTCACAAGGAACAGGCACACGCCTGCTGTTTAGTCTGCTCACACTCACTCTGCTCACAACAGCTCCTTGCAGCACTGCCTACCTCTGCCATCATGAACCTGCTATTTATTTTAACTTTTTTCTTTCTCCTGGCCTCATGGAGATGTTACTCTCTCTATCCACTACAAACTCCTCCATCCTGGCCCACACCCAGCATCACCATACACCCTGGACTACTCAAAAGCCTTGCACTATCTACTGAATGTTGGTGGAGAACTCTAAAAACCAGCACACCAACCACTGCTCACTCTAATGGCAAACACCACAAATCTACAACTTGCAAACAACTAACCAAATTTCTACTCATACTATTACTCTCTTTAGCAGGTGATATTGGACCTAACCCAGATCCTCCCATTTCAGCTCTGTCCCATGCCCCTGAGAATTCCACCTTTAAATTCCAAAAAGGGTTATCTGTCGCCCATATAAACATCCGGAGCCTGCTGCCCAAACTGGATGAACTAAGGGCATGGTGCCTTATGCATAAACCTAAAGCCATCGTTCTTACAGAAACATGGCTATCCCCTAAAACCCCTGATGCACATATTGCCATTCAGGGATACTCCATTTTTAGGAGAGATAGGTCAAAGAGAGGAGGAGGGGTGTTATTTTATATTGCAGACACCTTACAATTTACACTGTTAAATTGCCCACCAAGCCCACCCTCTTTTGAAACTCTAGTTGGCAAAATCTGCCTCCCCTTTTCTAAGCCCATCTTGCTTGCTGGCATCTACTGCCCCCCTAAAGCCCCTCTACAATCCCTGACTGATATCACCCAATTTCTTGGCTCCATTTCCTCTCTGAATGAGAAGAGTGAGCTGCTAGTTCTAGGGGATTTCAACTTCAATTGGCTTGACCCTAAAAACCACAAAATCCAGATACAACTCAAGTCACTTAACCTATCGCAACTCATTTCCCAACCCACACGGATAAACCTGAAATCGCATAACCACTCCTTGCTAGACTGGATTCTCTCCTCAAACCCCAGCAGAATCCAATCCTCTGGCATCCTTCCTGACATTTTCAGTGACCATGCAATAGTGTACTGTGTAAGGAAAATTAAACCGCCCCAATCAAGCCCTAAAGTTCTCCTCACTAGAACATTTAAAAACTTTAACCCACAACAGTTTCTGGATGACCTTACCAACTGCCCATGGCACAGATTCGATTTAATTCCCGACCCCGATTCTGCGCTTGACTATTTCCAATCCGAGTTCTTAAAACTCTGCGATACCCATGCTCCACTATGCAAAATAAGGGTACGGGGGGCCCACCTTCCATGGGTTACAACTGACCTTATAGCACTCTACCAGTTCAGGGATGCCTTGTGGAAAAGCTACAAAGTAACTGGCACTACCAAGGATCTCAATCACTACAGATGCATGCGGAACATGTGCACAAGGCAAACAAGGCATGCAAAAGCACAATATTACTCTGACAATCTCCACCAAAATACATCAAACCCAGCTAACTTCTGGAAGGTTATCAACAATATATTCCAGCCTCCTAACCATCAACAACCAAGTAATATCACTAAGGGGGATATTACTCTGACAAATCCCACTGACATTGCAAATGCATTCAATGATTACTTTGTGGGGTGTGCCACTAACTTATTAGCGAAACGCAGCACAAACCCCAAACATGAATCTCATCCTGGGAGTATCTCTACAGTCCCACCCCCTCCCAACACTGCCCACAATTTTCAATTTAGCCCAGTATCTGAAGAGGAGATTACACAAGCGCACCTCAAACTAAAACTAAGCAGCCAATGTGGACCTGACTTACTACAATCTAGGTTCCTACGACTTGGTGCCCCAGCCATTGCCAAACCAATTGCGTTCATAGTCAACTCTATCCTGTCTGCAGGCCATATCCCTAAGACCTGGAAAACTGCCAGAGGTGTCCCAATCTTCAAAAGTGGGGACAAAAACACTGTCTCAAACTACAGGCCAATCTCACTTCTCCCGATTCTATCCAAAGTTATGGAAAAATGTGTCCACTCCCAATTAAGCGATTTCTACACCAAGACAAATTTCCCAAGCCAATTCCAGTCTGGGTTTCGTCCCAAACACTCCACCGTAACTACCCTGCTAAAAGTTTGCAATGAAATCCAGTGTGGAATGGAACGGGGACAACTCACTGGTGCAGTATTCCTAGATTTTGCAAAGGCTTTTGACACAGTTGATCATGTTATCCTGCTTAACAAACTCCAGAGCTCTGGAATAGGGAAACATGCTTTAAACTGGTTTCAGTCCTACCTATCAGGAAGATCCCAACATGTGTCCATCTCAGGCTCTAACTCCAACCCCCTGGATATCACCTGTGGTGTCCTGCAAGGCTCTGTTCTGGGGCCCCTACTCTTCTCAGTGTTCATTAATGATCTTCCCACAGCTTGTAAGGAAGCCTCAATACACATGTATGCAGATGACACAATCCTATATGCACACAGCCATAGCCTCTCTGACCTTCAACACATACTTCAGTCTGACTTTTTGAGACTCGAAAACTGGATTTCCCAAAACAAACTGTTTTTAAACACTGACAAGACTGTAACAATGGTATTTGGGACCAAGACTAAATTTGTAAAGCTTCCAGTGACTGAGCTCCTGATTAGAACCAACGCTAACACCACCCTAACACCTGTCACTAGTTTTAAATACATGGGCTTATGGTTTGACTCCCACTTAACATTTGGGATGCACATTGATACCCTGACAACAAAGACCTATGCCAAACTAGGGGTACTTTACAGGAACAAATCCTCCCTAAGTCTCCTGGTCAGAAAGCGTATCACACAGCAGATGCTAATGCCAATTATTGACTATGGAGACATAGTATATGGCTCGGCTCCTCAAACCCACCTTAGCAAACTTGACACCCTCTACAATTCAATTTGTCGTTTTGTTCTCCAATGCAACTACAACACACATCACTGCGATATACTCAAAGAACTAGATTGGTCATCACTAGAGTCTAGGCACAAAGTTCACCTTTCCTGTCTCACCCTCAAATACTTTCTGGGCAAGCTACCCAGCTACCTGAACAAGCTCCTCACCCCTACCACATGCAGCACCTATCACCTGAGATCAGACTCCAAAATACTGTTCATGGTCCCAAGGTTCAACAAAGTATCCGGACGTTCCTCCTTCTCCTTCCGTGCACCCCAAAACTGGAACAACCTACCAGAGACTCTCACATCCACCACCAGCTTAAGTTCTTTCAAATCTAAGGCTGTCTCACATTTTAATCTGGTCTGTAACTGTTTCATACGCTCATAATATATATTTTCTTTAACTGTGCACGCAATGTCTTGTATATAATGTATACCTTGTTCATTTATGTAACTGTACTTGTAACCATGTATTATTTGTTTTACTCTGTGCCCAGGACATACTTGAAAACGAGAGGTAACTCTCAATGTATTACTTCCTGGTAAAATATTTTATAAATAAATAAATAAATAAATATATCCACAGGTTCTACAAGTTGCAAAAGTGACACAGGTCCTTGCAAAAAATAGTGTTCTCCATCCCCTGGAAGGCTAACCGAAAATCTCCTACATAACAAGGCATAAAGAATCTAGAAGATGCATGTGTAGCCCTCTTTCCCCCTGGCTAAAGAGACTACCGGTACTGCCATTACCTGTTGCTCACAGAAGGCCTAAGCTTCCGCCTCTGGGAGCCTGGGGTAAAGCGCCTCCACCTGCGAGGGATCCCAGCGTAGTGGGAGGAGCCCCTCACAGGAACCAATCGTAATAGTAAACACACACAGTATATAATAACAACCTTTACTGAACATATATCACAGTACCCTGTTCTACACAGTATATATATATGAGACGGCATACAGTATACCAATGGAGTGTCCCCCAAAGTACACAGGGTGCCAGGCACCAATACCCCGATGTCTTTCTCCCAATGTCAGGCCCACCCAAAAGTGTTGGAGATAGCGCTATCCCGTGAAGTGTTGGTGCACTTAGTTGGGTACCTGCCAAGTACTCCAATACTCGGTGCGGCGGACTTAGTGATGGGGATACGCTGATCCAGCGACGTCACCGTCCCCAATGGCATCCGCCTCTGCGTTGGGAGGACTCCGGTAGGAGGGTCCCATCTTTATGAGTCTCTGTACTTGGTGGTGATCTGGTCACAGACCACAGGGCGGAATTACTGCCCGGCATCTTCACTAATCCCTATCACTATCAGGCTACTGGGGAATGTCCCTATCTGGGGCCTTTCCCTGAAGCAGCCACAACCTAAACGTGAGTGGGGCCTATCTGGGACCTAAGGGGAGTTCTCTGGCCTAGTCTTAGTGCCACTGACACTCAGACCCTACCTTCCCCTTCTGCATCCCTGCTCCGACTGCCTCCTCATGCTCCAAGCGCGCCAAATGTAGCGAAATCCCTCACAGTACCATGCTGCAGCCCTATTGGTTAACCTTGCCCATGTGATCTGAGTCCTCCAGGGGATCCTGGGATATGTAGTTCCCCTGCGGACCCTTCCTACCATGACCGCCACTCTTCCAACGCCTCTGCGCATGCGCAAGCTCCTGTTCGCCGCCGGGACCCTTCTGCGCATACGCGCCTAACTGTCATGGCGGCCCTCGCTAGCCGGGGGTGCCGCAGAGCCTTGTAGCAACGGAGCTCCCTCTCCTTGCACGCACGTCGCCCTGCAGTGTCCCTGACAGCCACATGCTGCCCGATCGCTCCCGCAGGCGTCACAGCCTCCCCCTTCCCCACGCCTGCAACAGAGGTAAGGGGAAGGGGGGCAAGGGGGACATGGCTACACATGTTTACCACACCACATGCTCCTACCTCACAAGGGATCTACACTACACATTTTAGATTTATTTGTCAATACAGTGTACAGTGTTAAACAAAGAGCAATAAACTATGTAGCCAGGCTGGTTTCCTTTGGCTACTAGTCTGCCCTCCCTGGCAGTAAGTCCCGATAACAGCAGGCCTGCCAGGAATTATCATGGGTTTTCCACACTCACAATAGCTTCTTGAGTGACAGGGGAGGCAGTGGGACTAGGCCTGTGTGTCAATCATGGATTCAGACCTGGTACCTACTTCCCTTGTACTTAAGGAGCTGCACTGCTAAATTTAGTCAGTGCCTCTACCTCCTTGAGAGAGGCTGGTCTGCCCTAACAATTGTGCAGGGCTTTGCCAGTTTGTACTCCCTCCCCTAGGGGAGAGTAGGGGAGACTATACACTTTACTCCACCAGGGAGTAAGGGAAGAGCAAGAACTGCTTCAGGTGCCTTTGGCCTGGAGTGGATGTCCAGGGTACATCCTGAGGGTGAAGCCCCAAGAAGTGAGCTGTTTCTGTAAGATTGGCCAGTGCACTGAATAAAGTGATCCTGTTTGAAATATATCCTCTTGCCTGAGACTGCAATCTATCAGGGGTGAGTGGAAGTAAGTTCTCCTGCAGGGATTGTCTCCACAGCTCTGGGGCCTGCAAGAGATGGAGGCGCTGACACCATGAGAAAGAATCAGATACTACCCCAGAAGCCTGTCCTGTTCTCCTCCACAACAACACAGGAGACTCAGATCTACTGTGAGCCAGCAGGTATGCACCACACCATGTAATGGTGAAATCTCCCAGAGGGTGGGGGAAGCACCGCTACAACTATAATGGACAGACAATGCAAGTTGTAATCTAATGCTTATGTTGTTCTCATACTGAGTCAAACTGAGCTATAGGATTACACTGCTAAGGCCAAACAATCAAGAAACCAATACTTTTAAAAACGCAGCACAGAACTATAATATTCACTGTGAATTTGTGTAGACGTATTTGCGCTAAACTGCCTGACAACTTTAGGAAATTCTAAGTACCATATATCAGCGATGCGCAAAATTATTCAGGGGGAGTGCAACATTATTCAAGGGGGGCGCGGCGGTTGCAGAGGTCCCGCGCTCTTCCCCCAAGGCATTTCAATTAATGCCGGGGGATTGCGTGAGGCCTCTGCAACTTCACTTACCTTCTCTTCGGCGATGCGTTGCCATGGCAATGCGGCGTCAAATGACGCTGCGGGGTCATGTGACGTCACATTGGCATGGCAACATGAAGTCACGTGACCCTGCGGCGTCATTTGAAGCCGGGAGCCGAAGAGAAGGGAGGGGGGGGGGTGCGAGCAGGGAGCGAAGCAGGAAGGGGGGCGCGAGTAGAAAAGATTGAGCACCCCTGCCATATATGATGGTTTTCTAATGCAACTTTCTTTATAGGTTGTTAGTCATTGTATTTTATCTTCAGCTTTGCAGCTGCAGCCGCTCTGACCGCCTCACTGCCAATAATGAGGAATGGAAATAGCACAGCTACAGAAACTGTACAGATCATTTGGGGTCTTTTTTCACTCATGGCTGTTTATTTTTATCTGGGAATATTTTCCATCTACAATACATCAGTGGAGAATATTCCTAAACACATTTTCATTAAATTAGATCAACAAATGTACTGGAGGCAATTCTACATACTGTATATACACTATAGATTGTTCTTCCAGGCTTTCACGTAAGAATATATAATCTTTTTACAATGGATTATACGTCTGAGATTAGATCCCTGGCTGTCTGTTTATATGAAATTAGTTTATCAAATGTAGTTCTATCTCTTACCATTTGAGTGTTGACTTGGGAGGAAGATGCCCCAAATCTAATTTGAAGGTACCTTAATAACTCTTTATTAGGCATATTGTAGTTACCTTTAAGATGCTGAGAACAATTCAAAGATTTCCTTGTAGGTATATTTATAGGAGGAGGCCTGATTGTTCTGTCCTTTTTCATAGTGGAAAATAAAAATAATTGTATATGTAGCCCATGTCCCCCCCCCCCCCCAGACACCGATCGTGCCTCTAAGGTGTATTGAGGGCTGGCTACATGTAATTGGGTGGTGCATACCTGCTTGGAACAGGAGGGCCTGAGTCTCCCGCGGTGGTATGGGGGATAACAGGGCCAGGCTTTTGGGGTATATGCCTTCATCTTCTCTAGCAACAGGGGTGGTACAGCACCTCCATCTTCTGGCGAGACCTATAGGAATAGGTTAAGATCCTCCCAGAAGAAGCCCTGGTCCCAGGGTGAGTGATCTTAAACTCCAGACAGTCTTTTATATAAAATAGCAGCACTCTTTATTGTCCTTGCACAATGAAACAGCAATACTTCATGCACAGCGGCACACAGCAGTTAATTTATAGCAGCGCACTCCAAATGTATAATTGCAGACCTTTCCTCCTCTCCTCTCCTCCAGGCTGTACCCTAGCAGGGTGGGCTGGTTAGGGGCTTCAATACCCCAACCCCCACCTCCAGGATATACTCTCTGGGTGAGGGTACATCTCCCCCCTCACCCCCTCAGCAGGGTGAGGGGTATTGGTCCACGCACTATAGTCCTATCAGCTCTAATCTGTATGGCTGACTGTCTTTTCTCCTGGTTCCATCACTCTCCACTCTCACAACTATCACATCCTGTCTCTCCCCTGCAACCGACTGTCACAGACTCTCCTCCTCCCAGGCAGAACTCTCAGACTCAACTCCAGAACTCCCTCCAGACTGACACTCCAACAGAACTGACTCAGACACACGCAGGAGCAGCCCACTAAATAGATACAGCCCTGCCCCTTATGATGTCAGCAGGACCTCCCCTCTGTCTCAGGCCTGCTACAGAGTCAGGGGCCTACCTGTAAGGAATCCGCTCCGCGGTTTACTGGTTGCCTTACCTTGCAGACGTGTGCAGTCCTGGAGCACCTCTCCTGATGTTTGCTGCAGCCTGGATTCACTCACCAAAGCAATACACACTCCCTCTGGTATCTATTGCAGCTGTGCAGCCTATCACTGCAACCTAGACTTGCATTCACTCATTGGAGCAGTACCTTCACACCCCCGCTGGGGATTGGCCCGCTGGCCTTTAAGTATTGCTTTCCCATAATGCTCCTGGCCGAGCATAGTCCTTCCTGGATGTCACTATCTGTTCTGCCACAAGCCCTCGCTTGTTCCTGTCTCTCATGCTGAAGCGGAGTATTCTCCTTGTTGTCTGCAGCTCCAGGTTTCCTAAGGCCGGCTGCTATATTCACGCAGCGGTCTGCTCCAGTCTCCTGTGTTGTAGCTGAGTACTCTTCTTGTTCACTTCAGCTCCTTGTTTCCTGTGACCGGCTGCTATATTCACGCAGCGGTCCACTCCTGTTCTCCTGTGCTGAAGCAGAGATTTCGTCCCTGCGTTCTTCAGCCTCCTGGATTCCTGCACTGAAGCGGAGGTTTCGTCCCTGTGTCCTTCAGTCTCCTGGATTCCTGCACTGAAGCGGAGGTTTCCCTGTGTATCTTCAGCTTCCTGGTTCCTGGGGCCTACTCTTTCCCTAATCTAGAGAGGCCGTGTCCTGGTTCCTGCGCTGAGACAGAGGATTCCCTAGCCCGCTCAGGACTCTTGCGCTGTAGCACTGGTGCACCCGTGCAGCAAAGCGGTGTGCTACTCTGGTCTGCCTACCATCTCCTGTGACCAGTACCATGGGCCATGGTCGCCGCTCGCGCAGAGGCCAACCCCGCGCTCCTAAGCTGAAGCGGGGCTCTTCTGACTACCTGTTGCCGAACTCTTGCCTGAACAATGTTTATCCTGATGTCTCCTGTCCTGACCCTGGCTTCTACAACGACGACGCTGTCTTCTCCAATCCTGATCCTGCGACATATGACTACGAACTGCGCAATCCGGATCAGCCTGCGCGGTCTCAGGTCGGTGCTTTTACAACCCCACCTCAGCCTCGCGGTCCGACCCTGGTTTGTGGCGAGCAGAACCCTGACAGTATGCTCGGCCGCACAAACTCGGACCGCCCTGTGGTGAGGGTTGGTAAGTTTCTGTCTGAAAGCCTGTCCCAGCCTGTAAACCAGTCCCAGTGTGAATACCAGTTTCTATGTGAGATAATACCCCTGATTGAAGATCTGATTGTGTTTGTAGGTTTAACCCCTTTGCAAAACAAATGCCGCAATGATCTCATGATGAAGGTTTACCGCCTCCGGGACTTAAAACAATCGCTGGCCGCTTGTATTTGCTTTCCTGGTTACCCTTTAACTTGGGAAAATGTGTACCCTTTAGAATTGGACGACGCCCAAAAAGAACTCTCTTCCCTGGCCTTGTCTTTAGACATTTATATAGCAAAAGAGGACCCTCTCCTCATGTTGGCTGATGCCCAAAAAACACTCCATATCCTTTCCATGACATTGGACATTTGCATAAAGGAACAGGATCCTCCCCTCGCCAGCTTCGCTGCCGCTTGGCTGTATCCCTGGTCTACCACGGATCCTTGCCCTGAGTGTATGGCCGGGTTCCCTGACACCAATGATATGTTTTCGTTAACCCCTGCCGATCAGTCCTGTGAGGTCCCCCTGGAGAATACATATGTTGCTCTACCCAGCACTAATGTTCTTGTATCAGAGAATAAGTTCATTAGTTCTCCTATTTCTAGCTCAGAAGTCCTTTCTCTAGGTCTTGAGGGTTTTCCAGCTTTAACCCCTGCCGAGCAGTCCTGTGAGGTTCCCCTGGAGAATACATATGTTTCACTAGCCAACACTAAGGTTCTACTATCAGAGAATAAGTCCCTTTGTTCCCCTATTTCTAACTCCGAATCTGTCACTCCAGCTCTTGAGGGTTTTCCAGCTTTAAACTCTGCTAGGCAGTCCTGTGCGCTTTCCCCGTCAGAGAAAGAATCCCTAAGTTCTGTTCCCAGGGTTATTTCTGTATTAACCCCTGTGGGGCAGCTCTCTGAGTTTCCTTTGGTAAATCCCTGTTCTCTGTCAGCCATGGTCACGCCCCTAGCTTCAGAGAGAAGATTACCTATGTTTTACTCTCAGGCATTGTCTGCATTAACCCCTGTAAATTCTTGCTGCCTCCAAGTTAATGCCTTCGTTTTAGCCTCAGAGAATGAGTCCACAAGTCAGACAGCAGAGGTTGCATTGAGGGATTCCCATAACCGTACGGAGTCTCTAGATATTCTTTGCTATAAATCCCCTGCTTCAGCTCAAGTTTCCGCAGTTTCGTCTCCGGAGACTTCGGCTAAAGTTCTGGTTCCTGATAAATGTATTCAGGAGTCAGGTTTTTCCCTAAGCTTGCTCGCAGAGTTCCTTCTCCCGGGTGTTTCGCTGAACCAGCCTGTCGCCCACATAGCGGTGATCCCTGCTTCAGCGCATAGTTCCCACATTATGGAGTCTGCAGTAATTTCTGGTTTCCCAGACATTCCTTACCAAATACCTACTTTAGAGACCAGTACGGTTATGATTCACTCCCGTGTACTGTCTGAGTTCTCCTCCTCTTTAAGCTTAGGGTTAAAAGCATACAGTAGTCTGTATGTTCCTCCTGGGGTTCATATTATGTTCCCAGGAATGTTTGCTGACGCACGGTTTTCTCCCAAAAGTGACGCTTTTTCATATAGATTAGTAAAAAGCTTGCACACTGTTTCCCTTTTCGCTGAATTGTGTCTTACTAGTTTTGAGACTCTGAGAGGTAATGATTCTCCTTCTGATTCTGAAGCTCTTCCTACAAGGAGTATACTGATTGGGGGTTCCCCTGTTTTCTCTGTCCAGGCTAATTCTCCAGGGATCAGCATATCTGTGGTCACTCCCTTAGTACTGTCTGAGGTCACCATGCATATATTACAAGTCCTGGGGTTTAAATCTGAGCTGTTTAGCTGTCCTGCCTTTGCTGAAACCCAGTCCCTCAGTACTGTGTCTAAATATGCCCCAGCAAACATGGGGTTACTCTGGGAAGAAATTAAAACTCCTGTCTTAAAGGGTATTTTTTCTCACATGTCCAGCAAATCTAGAACCTCAGTAATTGTTTCTAAGTCACTTATCAATACATCTGATTTTTTCTCTAATCAAACCCAGACACCCTCACTATCGGTTAGGAGTCCTGTGATCAGAGATTTTGCACTAGAAAACACACCAATTCATGTTTTTGTCAGGATAGGTACCCCTGTGGTTAGGGCCATTGCAGTTTCGGAAAAGACTCCTTGTACTCCTAAGGTGCCTGTCATTAAGAGTTTTCATAGTTCATACTTGCTGCTTGTTGATTCTCAGGGCCCTGTCACTGAGGTACAGACTTCAGCTTCTGATGTTAGCTTCCCTCCCACCACTACCCTGGCTCTGCCTTTTTCTCAAGCTACTGATTTGAAGATCCCAAGGACTATTCCTGATTCACTGACAATATTAGCTCCCATTGAAGATTTCCCAGTATTGGAGTGCTCTACTGTTTGCTTCTCTGCTCCTGCTAAACCATGGTTTTGTCCCTCGGAATTTTCGGTTGCCCCTGTTATTTCCTCTCAGTTGGAAATACTCTGTACGTATCCCAAGATTTCGGTCCCTATGCCTGGTTTACTGCTTGCCTTGTCACCTTCCATACCAATACCGGGAGATGCTTCCAACCAGCCTATACCCTTACTAACCATTACCTGGGAGCCTTCTAGAGGAAAAATTCCTCGCAAATTCCAACATGCAGTGGTCAGCCAAGACTTTTTCTGTTACAAAGTTCCTCCTGGTGTATTCGATCAACTATCAGGGCCGCTGATCCTAGATTCAGGTTCCTTTATTAAAGACTGGGCTTTCAGTGGGGGTTCTTCTACCGTTTCTGCTCTGGAACTCTCTGGTTCTTCACAGTCCTGGATTTCCAAGTCATTTTGCGGGGCGAGCCATGTACCAAGGATGTTTCTTCTACCACTCTCATTTCCTAGAACTGTACTCACCAAGGAACTGCTCGTTTATGGATCCCCTTTCCACCTAAAGAACTTTAGGAACAACTCGATGTCTCCGAGACCCATGGATGGTCCTGTCTGGCCGCAGTTCTCACCGTGGGGTGGGGGTACACTAAGGAGTAACCACGAGTCTCTGGACCACGACTCTACCCCCAATCCTAGACGGTTCAGCAACAATTCCCGGCCCCCCAACTCTATGTGTGCTCATGTTCGCCCGGAGGTCTCGCG
This sequence comes from Ascaphus truei, assembly GCF_040206685.1. Classification (NCBI taxonomy): domain Eukaryota; kingdom Metazoa; phylum Chordata; class Amphibia; order Anura; family Ascaphidae; genus Ascaphus; species Ascaphus truei. The sequence goes on along the minus strand of NC_134484.1, from coordinate 97,707,117 downwards.
TGAAGGGGGGGGTACTGTAAGGAATCCGCTCCGCGGTTTACTGGTTGCCTTACCTTGCAGACGTGTGCAGTCCTGGAGCACCTCTCCTGATGTTTGCTGCAGCCTGGATTCACTCACCAAAGCAATACACACTCCCTCTGGTATCTATTGCAGCTGTGCAGCCTATCACTGCAACCTAGACTTGCATTCACTCATTGGAGCAGTACCTTCACACCCCCGCTGGGGATTGGCCCGCTGGCCTTTAAGTATTGCTTTCCCATAATGCTCCTGGCCGAGCATAGTCCTTCCTGGATGTCACTATCTGTTCTGCCACAAGCCCTCGCTTGTTCCTGTCTCTCATGCTGAAGCGGAGTATTCTCCTTGTTGTCTGCAGCTCCAGGTTTCCTAAGGCCGGCTGCTATATTCACGCAGCGGTCTGCTCCAGTCTCCTGTGTTGTAGCTGAGTACTCTTCTTGTTCACTTCAGCTCCTTGTTTCCTGTGACCGGCTGCTATATTCACGCAGCGGTCCACTCCTGTTCTCCTGTGCTGAAGCAGAGATTTCGTCCCTGCGTTCTTCAGCCTCCTGGATTCCTGCACTGAAGCGGAGGTTTCGTCCCTGTGTCCTTCAGTCTCCTGGATTCCTGCACTGAAGCGGAGGTTTCCCTGTGTATCTTCAGCTTCCTGGTTCCTGGGGCCTACTCTTTCCCTAATCTAGAGAGGCCGTGTCCTGGTTCCTGCGCTGAGACAGAGGATTCCCTAGCCCGCTCAGGACTCTTGCGCTGTAGCACTGGTGCACCCGTGCAGCAAAGCGGTGTGCTACTCTGGTCTGCCTACCATCTCCTGTGACCAGTACCATGGGCCATGGTCGCCGCTCGCGCAGAGGCCAACCCCGCGCTCCTAAGCTGAAGCGGGGCTCTTCTGACTACCTGTTGCCGAACTCTTGCCTGAACAATGTTTATCCTGATGTCTCCTGTCCTGACCCTGGCTTCTACAACGACGACGCTGTCTTCTCCAATCCTGATCCTGCGACATATGACTACGAACTGCGCAATCCGGATCAGCCTGCGCGGTCTCAGGTCGGTGCTTTTACAACCCCACCTCAGCCTCGCGGTCCGACCCTGGTTTGTGGCGAGCAGAACCCTGACAGTATGCTCGGCCGCACAAACTCGGACCGCCCTGTGGTGAGGGTTGGTAAGTTTCTGTCTGAAAGCCTGTCCCAGCCTGTAAACCAGTCCCAGTGTGAATACCAGTTTCTATGTGAGATAATACCCCTGATTGAAGATCTGATTGTGTTTGTAGGTTTAACCCCTTTGCAAAACAAATGCCGCAATGATCTCATGATGAAGGTTTACCGCCTCCGGGACTTAAAACAATCGCTGGCCGCTTGTATTTGCTTTCCTGGTTACCCTTTAACTTGGGAAAATGTGTACCCTTTAGAATTGGACGACGCCCAAAAAGAACTCTCTTCCCTGGCCTTGTCTTTAGACATTTATATAGCAAAAGAGGACCCTCTCCTCATGTTGGCTGATGCCCAAAAAACACTCCATATCCTTTCCATGACATTGGACATTTGCATAAAGGAACAGGATCCTCCCCTCGCCAGCTTCGCTGCCGCTTGGCTGTATCCCTGGTCTACCACGGATCCTTGCCCTGAGTGTATGGCCGGGTTCCCTGACACCAATGATATGTTTTCGTTAACCCCTGCCGATCAGTCCTGTGAGGTCCCCCTGGAGAATACATATGTTGCTCTACCCAGCACTAATGTTCTTGTATCAGAGAATAAGTTCATTAGTTCTCCTATTTCTAGCTCAGAAGTCCTTTCTCTAGGTCTTGAGGGTTTTCCAGCTTTAACCCCTGCCGAGCAGTCCTGTGAGGTTCCCCTGGAGAATACATATGTTTCACTAGCCAACACTAAGGTTCTACTATCAGAGAATAAGTCCCTTTGTTCCCCTATTTCTAACTCCGAATCTGTCACTCCAGCTCTTGAGGGTTTTCCAGCTTTAAACTCTGCTAGGCAGTCCTGTGCGCTTTCCCCGTCAGAGAAAGAATCCCTAAGTTCTGTTCCCAGGGTTATTTCTGTATTAACCCCTGTGGGGCAGCTCTCTGAGTTTCCTTTGGTAAATCCCTGTTCTCTGTCAGCCATGGTCACGCCCCTAGCTTCAGAGAGAAGATTACCTATGTTTTACTCTCAGGCATTGTCTGCATTAACCCCTGTAAATTCTTGCTGCCTCCAAGTTAATGCCTTCGTTTTAGCCTCAGAGAATGAGTCCACAAGTCAGACAGCAGAGGTTGCATTGAGGGATTCCCATAACCGTACGGAGTCTCTAGATATTCTTTGCTATAAATCCCCTGCTTCAGCTCAAGTTTCCGCAGTTTCGTCTCCGGAGACTTCGGCTAAAGTTCTGGTTCCTGATAAATGTATTCAGGAGTCAGGTTTTTCCCTAAGCTTGCTCGCAGAGTTCCTTCTCCCGGGTGTTTCGCTGAACCAGCCTGTCGCCCACATAGCGGTGATCCCTGCTTCAGCGCATAGTTCCCACATTATGGAGTCTGCAGTAATTTCTGGTTTCCCAGACATTCCTTACCAAATACCTACTTTAGAGACCAGTACGGTTATGATTCACTCCCGTGTACTGTCTGAGTTCTCCTCCTCTTTAAGCTTAGGGTTAAAAGCATACAGTAGTCTGTATGTTCCTCCTGGGGTTCATATTATGTTCCCAGGAATGTTTGCTGACGCACGGTTTTCTCCCAAAAGTGACGCTTTTTCATATAGATTAGTAAAAAGCTTGCACACTGTTTCCCTTTTCGCTGAATTGTGTCTTACTAGTTTTGAGACTCTGAGAGGTAATGATTCTCCTTCTGATTCTGAAGCTCTTCCTACAAGGAGTATACTGATTGGGGGTTCCCCTGTTTTCTCTGTCCAGGCTAATTCTCCAGGGATCAGCATATCTGTGGTCACTCCCTTAGTACTGTCTGAGGTCACCATGCATATATTACAAGTCCTGGGGTTTAAATCTGAGCTGTTTAGCTGTCCTGCCTTTGCTGAAACCCAGTCCCTCAGTACTGTGTCTAAATATGCCCCAGCAAACATGGGGTTACTCTGGGAAGAAATTAAAACTCCTGTCTTAAAGGGTATTTTTTCTCACATGTCCAGCAAATCTAGAACCTCAGTAATTGTTTCTAAGTCACTTATCAATACATCTGATTTTTTCTCTAATCAAACCCAGACACCCTCACTATCGGTTAGGAGTCCTGTGATCAGAGATTTTGCACTAGAAAACACACCAATTCATGTTTTTGTCAGGATAGGTACCCCTGTGGTTAGGGCCATTGCAGTTTCGGAAAAGACTCCTTGTACTCCTAAGGTGCCTGTCATTAAGAGTTTTCATAGTTCATACTTGCTGCTTGTTGATTCTCAGGGCCCTGTCACTGAGGTACAGACTTCAGCTTCTGATGTTAGCTTCCCTCCCACCACTACCCTGGCTCTGCCTTTTTCTCAAGCTACTGATTTGAAGATCCCAAGGACTATTCCTGATTCACTGACAATATTAGCTCCCATTGAAGATTTCCCAGTATTGGAGTGCTCTACTGTTTGCTTCTCTGCTCCTGCTAAACCATGGTTTTGTCCCTCGGAATTTTCGGTTGCCCCTGTTATTTCCTCTCAGTTGGAAATACTCTGTACGTATCCCAAGATTTCGGTCCCTATGCCTGGTTTACTGCTTGCCTTGTCACCTTCCATACCAATACCGGGAGATGCTTCCAACCAGCCTATACCCTTACTAACCATTACCTGGGAGCCTTCTAGAGGAAAAATTCCTCGCAAATTCCAACATGCAGTGGTCAGCCAAGACTTTTTCTGTTACAAAGTTCCTCCTGGTGTATTCGATCAACTATCAGGGCCGCTGATCCTAGATTCAGGTTCCTTTATTAAAGACTGGGCTTTCAGTGGGGGTTCTTCTACCGTTTCTGCTCTGGAACTCTCTGGTTCTTCACAGTCCTGGATTTCCAAGTCATTTTGCGGGGCGAGCCATGTACCAAGGATGTTTCTTCTACCACTCTCATTTCCTAGAACTGTACTCACCAAGGAACTGCTCGTTTATGGATCCCCTTTCCACCTAAAGAACTTTAGGAACAACTCGATGTCTCCGAGACCCATGGATGGTCCTGTCTGGCCGCAGTTCTCACCGTGGGGTGGGGGTACACTAAGGAGTAACCACGAGTCTCTGGACCACGACTCTACCCCCAATCCTAGACGGTTCAGCAACAATTCCCGGCCCCCCAACTCTATGTGTGCTCATGTTCGCCCGGAGGTCTCGCGTGAAGGGGGGGGTACTGTAAGGAATCCGCTCCGCGGTTTACTGGTTGCCTTACCTTGCAGACGTGTGCAGTCCTGGAGCACCTCTCCTGATGTTTGCTGCAGCCTGGATTCACTCACCAAAGCAATACACACTCCCTCTGGTATCTATTGCAGCTGTGCAGCCTATCACTGCAACCTAGACTTGCATTCACTCATTGGAGCAGTACCTTCACACCCCCGCTGGGGATTGGCCCGCTGGCCTTTAAGTATTGCTTTCCCATAATGCTCCTGGCCGAGCATAGTCCTTCCTGGATGTCACTATCTGTTCTGCCACAAGCCCTCGCTTGTTCCTGTCTCTCATGCTGAAGCGGAGTATTCTCCTTGTTGTCTGCAGCTCCAGGTTTCCTAAGGCCGGCTGCTATATTCACGCAGCGGTCTGCTCCAGTCTCCTGTGTTGTAGCTGAGTACTCTTCTTGTTCACTTCAGCTCCTTGTTTCCTGTGACCGGCTGCTATATTCACGCAGCGGTCCACTCCTGTTCTCCTGTGCTGAAGCAGAGATTTCGTCCCTGCGTTCTTCAGCCTCCTGGATTCCTGCACTGAAGCGGAGGTTTCGTCCCTGTGTCCTTCAGTCTCCTGGATTCCTGCACTGAAGCGGAGGTTTCCCTGTGTATCTTCAGCTTCCTGGTTCCTGGGGCCTACTCTTTCCCTAATCTAGAGAGGCCGTGTCCTGGTTCCTGCGCTGAGACAGAGGATTCCCTAGCCCGCTCAGGACTCTTGCGCTGTAGCACTGGTGCACCCGTGCAGCAAAGCGGTGTGCTACTCTGGTCTGCCTACCATCTCCTGTGACCAGTACCATGGGCCATGGTCGCCGCTCGCGCAGAGGCCAACCCCGCGCTCCTAAGCTGAAGCGGGGCTCTTCTGACTACCTGTTGCCGAACTCTTGCCTGAACAATGTTTATCCTGATGTCTCCTGTCCTGACCCTGGCTTCTACAACGACGACGCTGTCTTCTCCAATCCTGATCCTGCGACATATGACTACGAACTGCGCAATCCGGATCAGCCTGCGCGGTCTCAGGTCGGTGCTTTTACAACCCCACCTCAGCCTCGCGGTCCGACCCTGGTTTGTGGCGAGCAGAACCCTGACAGTATGCTCGGCCGCACAAACTCGGACCGCCCTGTGGTGAGGGTTGGTAAGTTTCTGTCTGAAAGCCTGTCCCAGCCTGTAAACCAGTCCCAGTGTGAATACCAGTTTCTATGTGAGATAATACCCCTGATTGAAGATCTGATTGTGTTTGTAGGTTTAACCCCTTTGCAAAACAAATGCCGCAATGATCTCATGATGAAGGTTTACCGCCTCCGGGACTTAAAACAATCGCTGGCCGCTTGTATTTGCTTTCCTGGTTACCCTTTAACTTGGGAAAATGTGTACCCTTTAGAATTGGACGACGCCCAAAAAGAACTCTCTTCCCTGGCCTTGTCTTTAGACATTTATATAGCAAAAGAGGACCCTCTCCTCATGTTGGCTGATGCCCAAAAAACACTCCATATCCTTTCCATGACATTGGACATTTGCATAAAGGAACAGGATCCTCCCCTCGCCAGCTTCGCTGCCGCTTGGCTGTATCCCTGGTCTACCACGGATCCTTGCCCTGAGTGTATGGCCGGGTTCCCTGACACCAATGATATGTTTTCGTTAACCCCTGCCGATCAGTCCTGTGAGGTCCCCCTGGAGAATACATATGTTGCTCTACCCAGCACTAATGTTCTTGTATCAGAGAATAAGTTCATTAGTTCTCCTATTTCTAGCTCAGAAGTCCTTTCTCTAGGTCTTGAGGGTTTTCCAGCTTTAACCCCTGCCGAGCAGTTCTGTGAGGTTCCCCTGGAGAATACATATGTTTCACTAGCCAACACTAAGGTTCTACTATCAGAGAATAAGTCCCTTTGTTCCCCTATTTCTAACTCCGAATCTGTCACTCCAGCTCTTGAGGGTTTTCCAGCTTTAAACTCTGCTAGGCAGTCCTGTGCGCTTTCCCCGTCAGAGAAAGAATCCCTAAGTTCTGTTCCCAGGGTTATTTCTGTATTAACCCCTGTGGGGCAGCTCTCTGAGTTTCCTTTGGTAAATCCCTGTTCTCTGTCAGCCATGGTCACGCCCCTAGCTTCAGAGAGAAGATTACCTATGTTTTACTCTCAGGCATTGTCTGCATTAACCCCTGTAAATTCTTGCTGCCTCCAAGTTAATGCCTTCGTTTTAGCCTCAGAGAATGAGTCCACAAGTCAGACAGCAGAGGTTGCATTGAGGGATTCCCATAACCGTACGGAGTCTCTAGATATTCTTTGCTATAAATCCCCTGCTTCAGCTCAAGTTTCCGCAGTTTCGTCTCCGGAGACTTCGGCTAAAGTTCTGGTTCCTGATAAATGTATTCAGGAGTCAGGTTTTTCCCTAAGCTTGCTCGCAGAGTTCCTTCTCCCGGGTGTTTCGCTGAACCAGCCTGTCGCCCACATAGCGGTGATCCCTGCTTCAGCGCATAGTTCCCACATTATGGAGTCTGCAGTAATTTCTGGTTTCCCAGACATTCCTTACCAAATACCTACTTTAGAGACCAGTACGGTTATGATTCACTCCCGTGTACTGTCTGAGTTCTCCTCCTCTTTAAGCTTAGGGTTAAAAGCATACAGTAGTCTGTATGTTCCTCCTGGGGTTCATATTATGTTCCCAGGAATGTTTGCTGACGCACGGTTTTCTCCCAAAAGTGACGCTTTTTCATATAGATTAGTAAAAAGCTTGCACACTGTTTCCCTTTTCGCTGAATTGTGTCTTACTAGTTTTGAGACTCTGAGAGGTAATGATTCTCCTTCTGATTCTGAAGCTCTTCCTACAAGGAGTATACTGATTGGGGGTTCCCCTGTTTTCTCTGTCCAGGCTAATTCTCCAGGGATCAGCATATCTGTGGTCACTCCCTTAGTACTGTCTGAGGTCACCATGCATATATTACAAGTCCTGGGGTTTAAATCTGAGCTGTTTAGCTGTCCTGCCTTTGCTGAAACCCAGTCCCTCAGTACTGTGTCTAAATATGCCCCAGCAAACATGGGGTTACTCTGGGAAGAAATTAAAACTCCTGTCTTAAAGGGTATTTTTTCTCACATGTCCAGCAAATCTAGAACCTCAGTAATTGTTTCTAAGTCACTTATCAATACATCTGATTTTTTCTCTAATCAAACCCAGACACCCTCACTATCGGTTAGGAGTCCTGTGATCAGAGATTTTGCACTAGAAAACACACCAATTCATGTTTTTGTCAGGATAGGTACCCCTGTGGTTAGGGCCATTGCAGTTTCGGAAAAGACTCCTTGTACTCCTAAGGTGCCTGTCATTAAGAGTTTTCATAGTTCATACTTGCTGCTTGTTGATTCTCAGGGCCCTGTCACTGAGGTACAGACTTCAGCTTCTGATGTTAGCTTCCCTCCCACCACTACCCTGGCTCTGCCTTTTTCTCAAGCTACTGATTTGAAGATCCCAAGGACTATTCCTGATTCACTGACAATATTAGCTCCCATTGAAGATTTCCCAGTATTGGAGTGCTCTACTGTTTGCTTCTCTGCTCCTGCTAAACCATGGTTTTGTCCCTCGGAATTTTCGGTTGCCCCTGTTATTTCCTCTCAGTTGGAAATACTCTGTACGTATCCCAAGATTTCGGTCCCTATGCCTGGTTTACTGCTTGCCTTGTCACCTTCCATACCAATACCGGGAGATGCTTCCAACCAGCCTATACCCTTACTAACCATTACCTGGGAGCCTTCTAGAGGAAAAATTCCTCGCAAATTCCAACATGCAGTGGTCAGCCAAGACTTTTTCTGTTACAAAGTTCCTCCTGGTGTATTCGATCAACTATCAGGGCCGCTGATCCTAGATTCAGGTTCCTTTATTAAAGACTGGGCTTTCAGTGGGGGTTCTTCTACCGTTTCTGCTCTGGAACTCTCTGGTTCTTCACAGTCCTGGATTTCCAAGTCATTTTGCGGGGCGAGCCATGTACCAAGGATGTTTCTTCTACCACTCTCATTTCCTAGAACTGTACTCACCAAGGAACTGCTCGTTTATGGATCCCCTTTCCACCTAAAGAACTTTAGGAACAACTCGATGTCTCCGAGACCCATGGATGGTCCTGTCTGGCCGCAGTTCTCACCGTGGGGTGGGGGTACACTAAGGAGTAACCACGAGTCTCTGGACCACGACTCTACCCCCAATCCTAGACGGTTCAGCAACAATTCCCGGCCCCCCAACTCTATGTGTGCTCATGTTCGCCCGGAGGTCTCGCGTGAAGGGGGGGGTACTGTAAGGAATCCGCTCCGCGGTTTACTGGTTGCCTTACCTTGCAGACAGGTGCAGTCCTGGAGCACCTCTCCTGATGTTTGCTGCAGCCTGGATTCACTCACCAAAGCAATACACACTCCCTCTGGTATCTATTGCAGCTGTGCAGCCTATCACTGCAACCTAGACTTGCATTCACTCATTGGAGCAGTACCTTCACACCCCCGCTGGGGATTGGCCCGCTGGCCTTTAAGTATTGCTTTCCCATAATGCTCCTGGCCGAGCATAATCCTTCCTGGATGTCACTATCTGTTCTGCCACAAGCCCTCGCTTGTTCCTGTCTCTCATGCTGAAGCGGAGTATTCTCCTTGTTGTCTGCAGCTCCAGGTTTCCTAAGGCCGGCTGCTATATTCACGCAGCGGTCTGCTCCAGTCTCCTGTGTTGTAGCTGAGTACTCTTCTTGTTCACTTCAGCTCCTTGTTTCCTGTGACCGGCTGCTATATTCACGCAGCGGTCCACTCCTGTTCTCCTGTGCTGAAGCAGAGATTTCGTCCCTGCGTTCTTCAGCCTCCTGGATTCCTGCACTGAAGCGGAGGTTTCGTCCCTGTGTCCTTCAGTCTCCTGGATTCCTGCACTGAAGCGGAGGTTTCCCTGTGTATCTTCAGCTTCCTGGTTCCTGGGGCCTACTCTTTCCCTAATCTAGAGAGGCCGTGTCCTGGTTCCTGCGCTGAGACAGAGGATTCCCTAGCCCGCTCAGGACTCTTGCGCTGTAGCACTGGTGCACCCGTGCAGCAAAGCGGTGTGCTACTCTGGTCTGCCTACCATCTCCTGTGACCAGTACCATGGGCCATGGTCACCGCTCGCGCAGAGGCCAACCCCGCGCTCCTAAGCTGAAGCGGGGCTCTTCTGACTACCTGTTGCCGAACTCTTGCCTGAACAATGTTTATCCTGATGTCTCCTGTCCTGACCCTGGCTTCTACAACGACGACGCTGTCTTCTCCAATCCTGATCCTGCGACATATGACTACGAACTGCGCAATCCGGATCAGCCTGCGCGGTCTCAGGTCGGTGCTTTTACAACCCCACCTCAGCCTCGCGGTCCGACCCTGGTTTGTGGCGAGCAGAACCCTGACACTACCTCTATCACTCCAGGCAGGGATTGGTGGGGGGAAAACCCATGATTACTACTGGCGCCTGCCCTTACCAGGGCTTACTCCAGTAGGAGAAGGATGGGTAGCCCACTAATTCTTACAGGGTCTACACTCTCCCTCTGGTGGAATCCAATGGTCCCCACTTGGACCTAGCTTTAGCAGCACCATCCTGCGGAGAACAAACCTGGGAAACAAACACAGTGCAAGACAGGTTATCTCTTGAGCCAACCACCAGGTGGCCGGGTACTCCCAACGGGGAGAACCAACTAGTAATAGTGCTTTAGGTCAGGCTTCCTGACCTTTCTCCCATTATGGTCAGTTACAGTTATATAGTAGGGCTGTACCGACCCAGATTCTGGCCGGTAGATTACACTGTGCATGTATATGCACCGTCCTATACTCCAGACCCGGACCACCTCACTGATTCGATCCTCATTGTGGTAACCCGCCTTACCAAACTTTGTCCTTAAGTATTCTTGCACGGCCTCCCTAAACCAACTGTCTCGGTTCTCTTCAATTTCTCTCATTATGGGTTCAGGCACATAAGGATACTCATACCCGTGGGACTGTCTATACCGGAACACTATGGCTCTGTCTGTCCGGCTCAATTTGGTCAGTTTCTTATGGCCCGCCCGGCTTGGCAGTACACAAAACTCTGGTTCTACCGGAGCAATAACGTCGTACAGAATACTAGGCCCCTTAGGAAGAATAATCTTCTGCTCTATTTCCTGGTACCGGTGTTCTAATTCATCCACCACCTCCTGAGGAGTATAGGCACCTACCGCCCACCAATGATCAACTATATTGTTCCTGATTAACAGGAACCTGGTGCGGTCCATACCTGCGTGGTACCCAGTGAACAGGGGTGCCCACCACTTGTCACGGTGCTCGTACTCTGATAAGGGGCTACCAGTATCTACCTCCGACTCCACCTGTGATGAGACACCGGACGTACCCGCCTTTGTAGAGCGCGAGCAATCTCTTCTCCCTTTGGCGTTCATTTTGTGGATCACGGTGCTTACAGTCTCGACCTCAGCAGTAGTATGGGCCCCTCGGCCCTCCCTCTAGATACAGGAGAAAATGGTACAGCGTTAGGTATACGAATTACATTTGCATACGGTATCTCTCCATCAGATCCTTCATCGCTTAACTCCGAATCCCGCAAGTCCTTGGAGTACTTGGGGTATTGCGTTAACTTATCCCTGCTAGGTCCCGGTGGTAATACTCGTGACGGGGCAGGGGCAGTGGCCGGGGCAAGGGCGCTAGGGGCTGGGGCAATGTCCAGTTCCATGTCCAGCAAGCGGGTAATCCCGCGACCAGTGGGAAGTTTCTTGCTTGCCCTCTCTGCTGAGCCCCACGATCCTCTGGAAGGACCTTGGCTACGCAGGGTGGCCATGGCAGCGGCCATAGCTGCTCTCCTCTGGGAGAACAACGGTCCCGGGCCTCTCTTCCAGTCGGACCCGGAAGTGATGAATCATGGCCGCCCGCGGAATCCCCATCCGCTCCGTGGTCAACCACCGGAAGTGCGTAGAGGACCGGAAGCAGCGGTGGTGGATCATCGGGTCCGCGGGCGGGTAAGTAGGCCACACGCCTCTCCTTCTCGTCCTCTGCAGGGGCCGTCTTTGCCTGGCGGGAGTAAGGGGGTGGTGGAGTCTCCTTACTGCTCCGCTGCAGGCTGATGTACTCGGGTCCCTCTGGATCCGCCTCCGCCGCCGTCTCCGCCGCACTGGGAGTCACCACGGCCGTGGGACTTCTACGGGCCTCAGGCCGCACCAGCGCTCGCCGTCGGGAGGTGTCCGGACTCGTCTGCTCCCTCTCTCCGGTAAGTGGACTGCCATCTTTGTTATAGCTGGAGTGGTTCGCCGGTAGGCGCATCGCCACCGATGAGACGCCATCTTCTTCCTCCGAAGACGACTTGGTCGGATCCTCCGCTAGGGAGTCACCTGGGTCTTTTGCGGCACCGCCAGTGGGTAGTGGTATGAAACGGGCCCGCTCCGGTACCTCCACTGCGGTCGCGCTCTTCTCCGCCGGATCTCCGCTCGGCTCGGTAGTGGGCTGGGCCTTGGTTCCCACCTCGGCAGGGGTGCAGGGAACTAGGGCAGCCTCGTCAGTCGTCTCCGCCACCTCCGTTAGTGTTCCCGGAGAGGCACCCCTCGGGGTCTTTAGCATATGCCACGATTCATTAGGCCATAGGTAGTACGTGCCAAATTGAGGGCATCGTGCTTTGGTGCTTACTACCGTCCCGGGTGTCCTGCAGTGGATGCACAGGCACCGGAGGTACTCTCGGCCCTCGATCTCCACCACCAGGAAGCCTCCTGGGAGTTGGAAGATTGTGGTGCTCAGTTCAGACATTATTAGCTCAGGGGTGGAACAGTTCAATGTTTCAGCTCCTTGCTCCTCGAATGCCAGGCAGAAGTGAAGTTCCTCGCTCTCACTTCCTGTCCCACCCTTCGCTGGGGACGATGCTCCTCATTGGCTCTCCTTGTGCCCCCTCCCTCTGGTGGAAACAAGAGATGGGGCACTCCTTCTTTCAGTGTGACGTGGCCTTGTCTGTTGGCCAGTCACAGCACAGGTGGGTGGGCTTTCGCGCCGCTCCGCTCCTTTTCCAGGGGATCTGGGTTTGGCGCCAAACCCCTGCACATCTCCCTCCACATTTCTCTCACAGTCTCTTTGCACGATTCATGTGCGCGCTCCAGGATTGGCGGGATTCGCCATTTTAGTTCGGCTGCTAACTGCTGGGCCATGGATGGCGCTGCTGTCGCCATTTTGGACTCTTTCTTGCTGCGCGGAGCACATGTAGTGACGGCCTCCATCTTTGATGAGCCCTCCAAATGTATGTCACCGTTATTCTCAGTGTCTAGTGCAAAACTCGTTCCTAGACACTGACTATACTCAAACTGTTCACTGAACGCTCTCTGCATTCTTTCTCTCTGTGCTTTACCCACTGATATGATGTGGCATACCCCAGGCTAGGCAGAACTCCTTCTCTGTGCACTGCACTCGCTGACGGTTCCTACAAGTGCTCTGTGGTGTGTTTTATGTGGGTGCTGGCTAGTGTACCGGGCATCTCCCTAAGTACGGGCGTCTCCTACTTTTGGCCACTCATAGTGCGGGCCCTGGGCCATGGTCCCTGGACAAGTTAACAGGCTAACCCCCCCAGTTGCCTCACACTATCTGCCTCAAGGGACTAGAACAGCAATAGCCATACACCCATCTTACATCACCCTCTTAGGGCACCCAGGGCGTACTGTGCGGGAATTCACGCTCCCCTGACTACCCCTGGTATTACATGCCCTACTCTCTCCAGTACTTGCATGGAAGGTGCACTTCACTCTTCCCGCTCTGCCTTGCTGAAAGCCTGTCCTGTTCTGGATCTCAGCAGCACGCCTCCAAATGTAGCCCATGTTCCCCCCCCCCAGACACAGATCGTGCCTCTAAGGTGTAGTGAGGGCTGGCTACATGTAATTGGGTGGTGCATACCTGCTTGGAACAGGAGGGCCTGAGTCTCCCGCGGTGGTATGGGGGATAACAGGGGCAGGCTTTTGGGTTATATGCCTTCATATTCTCTAGCAACAGGGGTGGTACAGCGCCTCCATCTTCTGGCGAGACCTATATGAATAGGTTAAGATCCTCCCAGAAGAAGCCCTGGTCCCAGGGTGAGTGATCTTAAACTCCAGACAGTCTTTTATATAAAATAGCAGCACTCTTTATTGTCCTTGCACAATGAAACAGCAATACTTCATGCACAGCGGCACACAGCAGTTAATTTATAGCAGCGCACTCCAAATGTATAATTGCAGACCTTTCCTCCTCTCCTCTCCTCCAGGCTGTACCCTAGCAGGGTGGGCTGGTTAGGGGCTTCAATACCCCAACCCCCACCTCCAGGATATACTCTCTGGGTGAGGGTACATCTCCCCCCTCACCCCCTCAGTAGGGTGAGGGGTATTGGTCCACGCACTATAGTCCTATCAGCTCTAATCTGTATGGCTGACTGTCTTTTCTCCTGGTTCCATCACTCTCCACTCTCACAACTATCACATCCTGTCTCTCCCCTGCAACCGACTGTCACAGACTCTCCTCCTCCCAGGCAGAACTCTCAGACTCAACTCCAGAACTCCCTCCAGACTGACACTCCAACAGAACTGACTCAGACACACGCAGGAGCAGCCCACTAAATAGATACAGCCCTGCCCCTTATGATGTCAGCAGGACCTCCCCTCTGTCTCAGGCCTGCTACAGAGTCAGGGGCCCACCTCTATCACTCCAGGCAGGGCTTGGTGGGGGGAAAACCCATGATTACTACTGGCGCCTGCCCTCCAGTAGGAGAAGGATGGGTAGCCCACTAATTCTTACAAGGGCCACACATAGATGTCCAATCATCCATAAAAACATATCAATAAAAAAATTAAACATTGCCTGTATTAAATAATGTATATATTGATAATAAGACAAAGGGATATAGATAAGGGGGTGGGGGCTGTAGGCCATATAATACCCTTCTGCAGAAAAATACTATATATATATATATATATATATATATATATATATATATATATATATATATATATATATATATATATATATATACATACTACTAGGGCCTTGCCTGCGGAAGGTCTCCCTGTGGGACTGAAACGTTGGCTTTCGTGTAAATGTTTGTTTTCAATACAATTGCTTTTGAATTACTCCCTGCTGTATGCTGTCTCCTTTACTGGTTCTTGGACTGGTAACTATGCTGTGTGTTCTTCTATGGGACTAGCATCTGCCCTATGCTCTACATCAGTGTGCTGACTGTCTCCGTGATACTATATATATATATAACAGCGTTTGGAAAGAACCTGCCCTTGTTTGAATCTTTTGTTAGTGCTCCGCTCATTCACCAGGAAAATCCACTCCGATTTCAGGACAATGAAGACAGAAAAGACAAAGCGCCTCAAGGGTAAGTATGTAAAACTGTAATATCAAAACACACAAGATATCTAAAATTCACAATTCAGAATATGACAAGCTGCTCAACATATGGGAGTTTACAATCTAAAGGGTATGTTGGGAGATTACAGAGACAGCAGGTGAGGGAATAAGTGCAGTAGATGGCAGTATTTGACCACAATAGCTGGTAAGAGTGACTGTGGATGTGGGACAGTAGCCATTAGTCTGGGCTATTAAAATGCTTCATTTAAAAGGTGAGATTTAAGGTTTGACTTAAAGGCAGGGAGTGACGGTGCTTGGGTATGCTGAGTGTGAGCGAGTTCCACAGGTCAGGGGCAGTGAGGGAAAAAGGTTTAGGGTGATAGAGAGCAGTAGAGGTGAGAGTTGTTGAGATGAGACAGTTATGGGTAGAACGCAAGAGACGAGCCAGGGCATAACGAGAAATACACACACACATTATATATATATAAAACTAATGAGAATAACTTGTTCCCTCTACCTTTCCAATTTTAGGATCTAATTCTCTAGAACAGGCAAGTGCAAACTTTTGTAGCTGCGCCCCCCTGCCTGCTCCCCCTCGCTCTCGCGCCACCCTACCTGGTTTGGCAGCGTCAAATTACGCTGCGGGTCACGTGACCCCTTTCCCATGGAGACGGACGTGTGACGTCACTCTCCGATGTCATTTGACGCCATGTTGCCATGGCGATGCATTACAGCAAAGCATCTGAACCTTGGTAAGTGAGTTACAGAGGCCTCACGCGATCCCCTGGCATTTAATTTAAATGCCTCGGGGAAGAGCGTGGGGGCTCTGCAACCGCCCGCGCCCCCCGGGATTCTTTTTTGGGGGGGCGCGGCCCCCCACACTTTGCACACCACTGCTCTAGATTGTATACTCTCACTAGCTCTTTGTATCTGTTTGTGCATGTCTGTCCACACTTGTACAGTATGTAACTGTTCATGTTTCTGTAATATACAGTACATAACTCTGTACCCCATTGTACCACGCTGCGGAATATGTTGGCTCATCACAAATAAACAATAATAATAATAATAATAATAATAATAATAATAATAATGATGATGATGTCGTAATTCGGTCATGATCCTATGCTTTGTAAATGAAAGAAATTAAGTAAATACTTCAATAAAGAAGATCTACCACAAGAGGGCAGTATGCCTGCATGGATATTTGATAAAACAAAGGCTGCATACAAAGGAAAGTAAGACCTTGATGAAATCACACGCCATTTTACTGAAACCCGATAACTTTAGCTTACCAGGAGCCCATTTAACATCTCTCAGCTAATATCTCATCCCTATATTTTATCTGACAGTTTTCAATCTCAGCATTTTATGTACACGTTCTACAGTGTCTTAAAGGTCATTGCGACAAGAATGTACGAGGCTAGTTTCTTTCATGATATGTACTTTACATATCAGTGTTATGGTTGGAAACGTTGTATTTGCATGCATCAACCTGCATACAATGACCTTGTTTGTGGTTACTGGCTGCGTAAATCTATATAAAGTCACCTTAAGTAAATGTTTGTCAGAATATTATTAATGATCATAGCAATCTAGAGATAGTCAGTGCATTATTACATTGTTATGATGCATTTTTGACGCGGCAAAAAAAGTATTATTCATATTAATATATCTTTTGATATCACATTATTTTCACTTTAGAATGTAATGTTTATGGATGGAACGTGAAAGGTGATGCTAAAAAAAGAAAACAATATGTAGGTATGTATATTTATATTTGTATAGCGTCAACAGTGAACATATTGCTTTCCAAAAAGTGAGAAATATTCCATGTCTACAGTATAGTCTTATCTTATTATTAGTATTTTTATCATTTATCTGTAAAGCGCCAACATATTCCGCAGAGCAGTACAATGGAGGTACAGAAGGTATTTCTACAGGAAATTGCAGACCTCATTGCTGGCCTAGTCCTGGAGCACCACAGATGGCTTAGCTTGGAGAATTTCAATGCCTGGGTCTCTCAATTTGTTCAAGATCTCCTCCACACAATGAATGTTCTGGGCTCCACTCAAGTTGTTTGCTCAGCTACCCATAGAAGTGGACACACACTTCATCTTGTGTACAAGACCGGTTTAAAAAATCTCTGACCTAACAATAGACTCACTTGTCTGGTCAGACCACCACTCACGTTTGTTCTCAATCACAGCCCTATTCCAACCTCCCATGGAGGTGACAGGTATCAACCGTAGAGGGGTGTGAACCTCCAGGGCCTGATGGCAAACATGGATTTCTCAGATTTATTTAGTGCCTGCGTGGATCCCAGTGCTCTTGTCGATTACTACAATAAAGATTTAGGGGCCGCAATGGCTACTATCGCTCCTGTTCGCATACAACCTTTCACCTCACACCACCACACCCCTTGGTTTGACAGTTCTATTAGGGAATTGAAGAAGAAGGGTCACAGGCTTTAACAGGGCTAGTGGAGGTCTCGCATGGTTGAGGACAAGCTGAAATGGATTGACCACATCACGAAATACCAGCCCACAATAACTAGTTAGAAGTCAAGTGTTCCTGTCACGTGAGATCATGGCAGCAAACAATAGCGCAGCTTTTCCGCACCATGGAGAGGATCTGCAAACCTGTATGTCTGCAGTCTGGTGAAGCCTTTTCACAGTCCCATTGTGAGGATTTTGCTCTCTTCTTCTCTGATAAAGTAACCTCCACCCAGGCTGGAGTCCCCACTGTGCTACCTAATAAGTGTCAGGGTTTTAGGCATGAAAATACAGGTTCTCTGGCCTTATGGACCAGCTTTGAACATCTGGATGTAGAAGACCTTGTGAATCCAGAGGCTGCATCCCACTATCTGTGATTTGGACCCAGTCCCAACATGCCTTCTCTTAGGCTGTGTTGATGTAATCGGCCCAGTGTTTGTCAAAATAGTCCTGTGCTCTTTTCAGATGGGGATCTTTCCCGAACCGCTGAGGGAAGCAGTCATCAGACCTCTCCTAAGAAAGTGTGTGTGTGCCGAGCACGCACATTTTAAGTGAAACTTCTTTGTCTTTTGTCACTGTTTTGTCAAAGAAATTGTATTTGTGATGGTGATGTTTTTAATAAAAATTGAAACACAATTTCAGTGCCAAAACGCAAAGAAGTTTCACTTAGAACGCGTGTTTTAGCTATTTGCACTTCTATATTTATAGTAACTGTGAATTTCTCATGTGTGTGTCACTGTGTGTGCATGCGTCAGTCAGTGTGTGTGTCTGTGCATCAGTCAGTGTGTGTGCGCGTCAGTTAGTGTGTGTGTGTGTACGCGCGTCAATCAGTGTGTGTGTGTTTGCACGTCAGTCAGTGTGTGTGCGTGCAGCAGTCAGTGTGTGTGTCAGTCAGTGTGTGTGTGTGCGCGTCAGTCAATGTGTGGGTGTGCGCGCGTCAGTCAGTGTGTGTGCGTGCCAGTTAGCGTGTGTGCGGGTCAGTCAGTGTGTGTGTGTGTGTGTGTGCGTGCGTTTCAGTCAGTGTGTGTGTGCGCGCCAGTCAGTGTGTGCGTTCGTGTCAATCAGTGTGTCTGAGCGTCAGTCATTGTGTGTGTGCGCGCCTGTCAGCGTGTGTGCGGGTCAGTCAGTGTGTGTGTGTGTGTGTGTCAGTGTGTGTGTGAACGCGTGTCAGTCAGTGTGTGTGTGTGCATCAGTCAGTGTGTGTGTGCGTGCTTCAGTCATTGTGAGTGTGTGTGCGCGCGTCAGTCAGTGTGTGTGTGTTTGTACGTCAGTCAGTCGTGCGTGTGTGTATGTGTGTGTGCATCAGTCAGTGTGTTTGTGCACGCGTCAGCCAGTCAGTGTGTGTGTGTCAGTCAGTGTGTGTGTGCGCGTCAGTCAGTGGTGTGTGCGCTTCAGTCAGTGTGTGTGTGCGTGTCAGTCAGTGTGTGTGCGTGTCAGTCAGTGTGTGTGTGCATGCCAGTCAGTGTGTGTGTGTGCGCGCAAGTCAGTGTGTGTGTGTCAGTTAATGTGTGTGTGTGTGCACGCGCGTCAGTCAGTGTGTGTGCGTGTGCGCCAGTCAGTGTGTGTGTGCGTCAGTCATTGTGTGTGTGCGTATGTGTGTGTGTCATTGTGTCAGTCAGTATGTGTGTATCACTGTGTGTGTCAGTGTGTGTGTGTGTGTCAGTGTGTTTGTATTCAGCCCCCCAGCAAAGGGGACATGGCGCGCTCAGCCCTCAGCACTCTTCCCTCTCCCTCCATCGGTGCTGCGGCGGCAGGGACACAGAGCTCTCTCCCCCTCCCTCCGGTGGTGGGGACATGGCGCACTGAGCGCTCTCCCCCCTCCCTCTGGCGGCGGGGACATGACGCGCTGAGTGCTCTCCCCCTCCCTCTGGTGCTGCTGCTGCTGCGGTGGGGACACGGCGCACTGAGCGCTCTCCCCTTTCCCTCCGGTGGTGCTGCTGTGGCGGGGACACGGCGCGCTGAGCGCTCTCCCCCCTCCCTCCGTCAGTGGTGACATGGCACACTGAGCTGCGCCCGGATCTCGCAGCCCCCCCACCCCGTCCAAAGACAGCGCCTGGATCACTCAGACCCCCGTCCAAAGAGGAAAAGATCTCGGGGGAGCCATGGTACTGGTGTGAGGGGTGTGTGTCCCCTCCTCCTCTCCGGTGACTGGAGGGAGCTGGCAACACTGACCTCGCTGATGGCTTCTTCCGCCAGAAGTGACGTCACTTCCTGCACTGTACTTCTGTCACAATCAAGGCAATTTACTGCCAGGGAAATGTTCACGTGGTAGGTGCCGCTAAAAAAGTTTCACTTCAAAAACCCTTTGTTAGACCCGGATTACATGGCTAATTACAGGCCTGTATCAAACCATCGTTTCCTAGGGAAGGTTATTGATAGAGTGGTGGCCATCCAACTGGAAAGCTGCCTATCAAGCCATGAAACGTATGACCCATTCCAGTAAGGAATCAGAAGACAGCACAGTACTGAAACAGCTCTGGTTCATGTGCTAAATGATCTCCTGATGGCGAGAGAATGAGGTGACTGGTTTATCTTAGACCTCCTTGACCTCTCGGCAGCATTTGAGACCGTGGACTATGGGATCTTAATGGAGTGCCTGAAGGATTTCTGTGGACTGGGTGGCACATTTCTAAAATGGTTCAGATCCTCTCTCACTGGCAGGTTACAGAGAGTATCTTCGGGAGTGTACTGCCCTGCACCAATGTCCCTGTCATGTGGAGTGCCAGAGGCACTATCCTATCTACTATGTTGTTCGCAGTGTACATGCTGCCACTATGTGGCAATCAGATGCCATGGCCTGGGTTATCACTGCTATGCAGATGACACTTAACTCTACTTATCCTTTGGAAAAGTCACTAAGGACACTTGACAGTGAAGTCAACTCCTATCAGTTACGCCTGGGAGACATATGTCTGAGTGCTTCATCCAGCACTCCTAAGGGTTAACTCAGGTGGAACTTGGGTAGTCAGGAAGTAAGCTGACACCTGAGAGCCAGAAAGGTAGAAAAGGATTTTGTTACCAGCAGTAGCTGGCTCCCTCAGACAAGAGCACATGGATAGATGTGCTGCTAGCCAGAAGGATACAACACACTACTTACTGCAGCCAAAGTAAGATTTGTTTCATTTGTTTTCATGACTGCTTAAAAGACTCTGAAGGTTTGGTTATGGTTTAGCCAGCCAGCCTGCTAGATAGGTCTGCTGTGTTAGTCAGTTTTTCTCCCATCGTGGAGCAGGATTTATTTTGTTAAAGGGACTGTGTACCCGCATGTTATGTTATTGTGGAGAAATAAAGCCATTGAACATTTTTCATTATCCTGAAACTACACGTGTGGACTGTTCCCTGACCTCGGCTACAGGCCGTCCTGCCACAGACACATTGACAGTCTTCAATAGATGTTTATCCGAGCTTCCTGAGTGGATGAGTACCAGTTGGTTGAGGATGAATCCGGATAAGACAGAAGTGCTCATGGTGGATGCTCACTGTCGGAAGACAAGACTGCAGCTACTGTAGGTCAACACACTGACCTTAAGCTTGGGGGCTCTCAGCTACTAAACTCTGTCTGTGTGCGGAATCTTGGTGTTGTCCTTGACTGACTTGACCCTTAAACATCAGGTATCAGCCGTGGCGAAATCTTCATTCTTCCACCAAAGGACATATCCAGGATTAAGTACTTGATCCCCCCCAGAGCATCTTACTTGTCCATGCATTTGTGTCCTCACGCCTGGACTATTGCAATGCACTCTATGTGGATCTTCTGGAAAAAGAGCTGCACCGCCTGCAACTAGTGAAGAATGGTGTGGCCAGGTTGTTAAATAACCAGTCCTGTTCTTGCCACATGACCCTGTTCTTCGTTCTCTGCACTGGCTGCCTGTAAAATGGCAAATGTAATTCAATATTGGCTTGTTGACATACATGACCAGGGTCCCAGCTATCTGAAAGAGCTTCTAGTTCCCTACACTCCCATTTTCTCACTTCGATCTGCAGATGGACTCATAACACTTACCAGAATCTCCTTGACTTTCTTTGGGTCCAAGCTTTTAGCCACGCTGCTCTCACTCTTTGGAACAGTCTGCTCCGTACAGTTCGAGAGTCCCCTTTCTGGAAATCTATAAAAACAGGTTTACCCAGGCATTTAATTAATGAACCATAACCTGTCCGGCATTTAATAGCTACAGTACCGTCCAATCCTGTATTCTCTCTTTCCTTGTATTTTGTCTCTTTTATAACCTTAAATGTTTTCTTTTTCCCTTTTTTTAATTGTTAATTGCTTGCAATCCCATTGGGAAAAAAGCGCGATATAAATAAAGATATTATTTTTATTATTATTATTATTATTGCAGAGTGATATAAATTACATAAACAGAATTACATACCAAATAAGGACAAACAAGTGTAAACATATATAAATGCAAATGTCTCAGTGACATTCTTTTTTTTTCTGAATTTTTTTTATTATTATGTTGTAAGACATATTATTAGATATTTGTATAGCTTTTATGTGCCTTTATTATAGAACTAGCTGATATACCCGGCGTTGCCCGGGATGTAAATCATGTTTTTTTTTTAATATGTAATCAATAAAACTTTTTTTTATTTTTCTCCATCTGGTGAGTTGATCGGTGCTCATTTTTTCGGATTTTTTGCTTGTCTACCAATTTTTTCCTTTACTAGATGCCAAGTATATACAGTATTTCATTGTAATATGTAACTGGCATGTTCCTTAGCATATGGCTAATGCGACTCAGCCTTACAGCCAGCTAGAGCCACTTTAGTCATATGCACATTTTTTGAAGTTTAAAAACGATCAACACTATTTCTGTTTGTTTTTCCTGTTTGCGCTCCATTCCCATACAGCTATACACTGAGTAGTGGCCTTTGGGCAGATTGATCAAACCCCAAAGCAGGGTTTTGTCTTGAATGGCAGGTATCACCGGATCCAGGTACTGTGCCCCACATCACAGCTTAGTGAATCCCAGCCTATGTGTGTCTGCAGATTCAGTAACCATTTAAGTGCAATTCATATCTATTTGGGGGTGAAAAGCTGGCTGCTGCTGCTGTAAAGCTAAAACAAATATATACAACCACATTCTACCAAACCTGTGTGTCCAACTATTTTATAGCCGTATTTCACCTTTTTAACAACATAACAACCCAGCCTATCTTTCTCGCAGTCCCTCTTTCAACACTTGAATGATACCTTTATCCTAAGCCATAATAAGAACTTTATTAGAATTTAATGACACTACAGTAGTTTCCAACTGTTTTATACTAGGTTTCATGTCACAAACCTGGAAATTACCCCATGCTGTTTAAGAACTCAACTGTATCACTTTCTTTAATTGGAAACTAAACTGCCCACCCACTAATTGACATGTTTGAGCTTGCAGAGTCCAACTGTAACCCCTGCTGGATGCCAAAATAGCATTTAACCCAATCAGATACCTTGTCTACTTTAAAAACCACCTGGATTCCTTCTTGAAATGTCCCAACACTTCATGTATAGCCAATAGATAGAATGCCAGGGGAAACATCCACCTGCTTGCCACAGAGCGTCCTAATAAATAACCTAAATGTACTACAGCCAGAATTCACTACAGATCAGTAAGGCTTGCAATTTAGAACTGTAAGAACCTGACTGGAGCAGTATGGTATGAAGTATATATAGTTACCTGTCAGGGGTCTGAGTCCCCAGCAGTTGATGGCGAGCTGACTGGTGGCTTCCTCTAATAAATTTTTAATGCAAGTCTTTTAAATTCATTTTTTGGTTTAATTAGCACATGTGCCTCTACATGGACAAACTATATACAACTTTAAACGGGTACTCCCTTGCCAGAGGTTGACTCAAATTGACCAGGACAAAATACATTGAGAGTTACCTCACGTTTTCAAGCTATATATATATAAATAAACACGGCACATGGAGAAATCACACCTATAGAGTGTAAGACACTTAAAGCTGCAGACCAAGAAATATCCTACATGTGTGTTAAAAAAAAAAAAAAATCAGTTCTGTACTATGAGAAAATACTTGTATTATTTAAAAAAAAAACCACTGAAAGATATTTTTTATGTATTATTATGTAACAGGCATTTTTTTATTTCCATAGCAACCAATAACAAAGTCACAACCCTTCCTCTTCTGAAACAAGCTCTGGCACACCCCTTTTTGAGCCCTGCCCTCTCTCTAGCAGTGCACCAAGTATATCTAGTGACTGTCTGGTCACATGATCTTCCCCACAGAACTTTGCATCTTTGATCCTCTTCTCTGCACTGACACCATTTAATGAACCCCGAGCCAAATCTTCACCAATCGATCACAGGAGAACGGATCTGTGTGGATTGTATTGATGCACATATTAAAGTGAAAAAACAAAACAAAAAAAAAATGCAGCTTGGACTGCTACATTAAGTGAGGGTTACCATTTTCTCAATTGTTGCGTGTAGTACGCAACACTAGTGACAGGGCTGAACTTAACCCTGCATTACATGACACGGCCAATAGATTTTTCAAAAGGGGTTATGACCCTGCAGAAGTATACGGTGCGGTCGAGAGGGCCAGGGTTACTAACAGAGACGAGTTATGAGCTGGTCGGTGTGCTAGATTTGATGAGTCACGTTTTTGCTTTATCAGCACTTTTTCCACTGCATCCATGCAGATTAAATCTAGCCTTCTCAGGCATTGGCACATCATGCCAGGTGATACGAATATGGGGCACTATTTCTCTAAACCATCAGGCTTTCGTTTCAATAGAGAAAAAGTATAGGTGAAAGCCTTGCCCAGAATGTACAGAAATATGCTTAGACTGGACGCTGGCTCAGAGAACTGCTAGGGGTTTGCAAATGCAAAGGCTGCGTTACTTGCCAATTCCTAATTGTTGGCAAATTTTACAATCACCCACACAATGACACGAAGATAGCCATCAAACACTTTATAAACTGTGAAACAAGGTACGGCTGAGTCCATAGAGACTTCAGCCGCGCAGAGGCTGAGGGAAAGCGGGTGCTTTCCCTGGCCTTAGTTCTCGCACCGTCCGGGGGCATGTCAGGGGGCGGGCCAGTGATGTCACGGAGCTGGTTCGCCCTCATTGGGCGAACCGCTCACGTGACCGGCCCTGCGCTCCTGTGAGCGCTTAAACTAAAAAAATTTTGTCGGCTACGCTTACGCACTGCAGAAGCGTGCGCGAGCCCCTGCTAAAGCCGCTCTCATTGCGGCTGCAGGGGCTCACTGCCAAGCTTGAGCCCGGGTCAGCGCCTAAGTGCTGACCATGCCTGCAGCCTAAGTTGTCTATTTCAAGTGACTTTGTGGACTTTACTATGTTGGTAAGACTTCTCAAATGCTGAAAGAACTACTTAATTTCCATCTGTCAGCCATCCGTAAGACTCTACACAGTCCAATAGATTGCGAAGACTTTAAATTTCAGCCTCTTGCAAGGCACTTCAGGGAAAGAGGCCATTCCTTGGCAACGCTACGCTGTATGCCTATTACCCATGTGCCAAAACCAACCGGAGATGGTGACAGAGACAAGCAGCTTTTGCAGCTGGAAGCGAGTCTGATTTACACTTTATCCTCTATGACGCCATGTGCACTTAATGAAGAGCTAAAACTTTCATGGTTTCTATAATTGATGTGCCATCGGAAAGTTGGTCTGTATACTGTATCACTCCGCTGCAGTGTTGATACTTAAACCTCATTTATGGCATCTTCCACTCTACTTGAGCCCAATCTTCACCCGTGTATGTTCCTCTGCATGATGATATGTATTTAAATTTGGCACAAAGTCCACATCCTGGTGACGGTTCAATTCCTCACAGGATGCTCTGCTATTCGCATGCTGGGACAAAATACAGTGCAGCTAATTGAAGTTTACTACCAATCTCTCTGATGAGTCATCACATGGGATGTTCAACTGTATCGGATGGAAAAGGTCATTGTGTGATAATGCCGATATTTTCAATGTGGTCAGGAAAAGCAGAGAGGTGCAGTTTGTATGACCAAACAGCACAGTGCTCAAAATCCATTTTCAGCCTTTGTATACAATGTCCATAAATTTGTATCAATATTAAGTGGTAATCCTTAAAAATGGTGGTTGCAGACCGAGAACTTTGAACATAAGTCCTGTGAGTCGCTTTAATAAATATCGAAACGAAACCCTTCACAGGTACACTTCCACTTTTAAATCATGTAGGGTAAAAACTTGATTGAAGTATATTGAAGAAATAGGGTACTCACAAGATCTCCTTCCTCCCAGCTTCCGCGCTCGGCGTCCTCCAACCGATATCCGATCCAAAGTAGAGAACGCAAAAAAGCAGCAGCGGTGCACAGCCAGGCAATCACGAAGAGGGCCAGTAGGTAAGCTCTTTAAACAATTTTATTGGCACATGGACACAGGTTAAAAGGCACTCTTACGCGTTTTATCAAAGATAAAGCACCATCCAGTGCTATTAATTCAAGCTACCCCATTTTATCTGTCAGGCTTCTTGCATTAGCAAGCATGCATTTATGTTTTTTTTTTCAGCCTGTACTATTTATTATCTTATCTTCTCCTTCCTCTCTGGCCAACTTGGTTTAGTCTTTAGAAGTTTTCTAGTATTATCTGTATTTACTATGTGTCTTGCTGCTTGTCAAACTCACACTTGCCCCCATTCTACCTCCATAACCCCTTGTTTCCTCATTTATTCTATTTAGTTCGATATCTGTCTCATTCCCCTCTCCCCTACAACCTAGTTTAAAATTTCCTCCAACCTTTTTAGCATTCTCCCCTATTCTATACCTCTGGTCTTGCTAGAGGGCCAGGGAAGAGCCAGGACAGCTGCAGGGGGCCTGACCTGTAGTGGTAGTCCAGGGACCATCCTTAAGTTGACCATCCCAGAGACTGCAGTGGCAGAGATCTGCCTTGTTCCTGTACTGTCAGACCAAGAGAATAAACCGTTCTTGTTGTTATACTCCCGCCTAGTGTGTGATCTTACTGGGGGGAGAGGTGATAGTTCTACTGTAGAAGATCATCTTCACCTATCTGGAGCCTACAGCAGATGGAGGCACTGCACTGCTAGAGAATCATGTGGGTAATGTACCCCAGAAACCTGATTCTGTGTCCCCACTACTATCAGCAGACAGCTCAGCCCTCCTGTTACCAGCAGGTATCATGCACCACACGACTAGTGATGACAGAATCTCCCTGAGGGTGGGGGAAAGACGTTACACTAATGTAACCCTTATTCCCCCCCCCCTAGACTCATCTGACATATCTAGGGTGTGTGAGGGCGGATTACATGTACTGGGTGGTGCGTACCTGCGTGGAACAGGAGGGCCTGAGTCTCCCGCGGTGGTGTGGGGGATCACAGGACCAGGCTTCTGAGGTAGTAGCCTCCATGCTTTCAGTGGTGGTGCAGCGCCTTCATCCTCTATACCTTCCCAGGGTATGGGGTAGGACCCGTATAGAAGAGTGACCCCTGGTCCCAGGGTGGATGCTCCAGAATCACACAACAGTCTTTGGTAAAAAGGTAATTTCTCTCTTTATTGGTCCGAGCCCTGCAGTAGTGGCGACAAGCAGCCACAACAACAACAGCAATGTCCCCACTTCACACGACCCTCCAATCTGTACAGGCCTTTACTCCTCTCCTTCCCTCCAAGTGTGCACTCCGACAGGATGGACTGGGCTGGGGCCTCAATACTCCACTGCCCACCTCAGAGGGTTTCCTCTGGGTGGGGGATGGATTCTCACCCCTATCATCGGGGTGAGGGGCATTGGTCCACCTAAACTCGGCTCGCTATCCAAGTGTCATAGGCCAGAGTTCTCTCTCTTGCTGCTCCCAGGACGGAGCTAGGTATACTCCTCTCACTCCCAGGACAGACTCCAGAATAGACAGACAGTCACTTACAGGAATGGGCTGCTAAATAGGCTTAGCCCCACCCATCATGACGTCAGCAGACGTCCCCTCTATCTCATGCCTGCAGCAGAGTCAGGGGCCTGCATCTATCACTCAGGGCAGGGCTTGAAGGGGGGAAAACCCATGATCACTACTGGTGCCTGCCCTTAACAGGACTTACCACAGTAGGAGGAAGATATGTATAGCCTGTGTTGTTTACAGGGGGCTACACTAATAATGGCGTCCCCTACCACCACAATCTTTTTTGTATCTGAGCATCCTGAGTCCCCTCTGTGCTGGAGGAACTATTCCCCTGGCTGCAAGAGGAATCAGTCTCCCCCAGCCTTGCCATTTCTGCCCTGACACTCCCAATATCTTCATTCAACATGGAAAATCTATTGGGATGGGTCAGCTCAGAACTGGCCTGTCTCTCCCTATTGACCCTGCTTCCCCTGACTGTCACCCAGCTACCTACCTGCTCCTCACTAACAGCGCCACCATCTGCACCACTAGTCTAAGCAAGGGCCTGCTCAGTGAGCACTAAACCCCTTTCAAGATTGTCAATGTCCCTCAATATTGCAAGTTGCCTCTTCAGATCAACAATCTCTGACTCTAAAGAGACCACCCGCTCACACCTCACAGCGGTATGCTCATTGGTACAGCTGTTCCAAGTGCACATACATGTGGCAAGATGTACATAGAGTGGCATTCTCAATCCTGCTCATTGTAGCAACTATGAAGTTTCTAAGTTACTAACAATACACTGTACTTCAATATACAATACCTTGTTTAACCCCTTCCTTGTTCAAACTGCTTCTAGTTCTAACTGCACACTTAATACAACCAGCACTTGAAATGAACCAGTCCCGCAGATCAAGGCACGCAAGTAAAAAAGTATACTTAGCAGATTCCTACAGTACACCACCAATTTATTCTGACTGCCCTTATTCATGTGTACAGTATACTGTAATTTATATTTATTTATTTATAAAATGCTTTACCAGGAAGTAATACATTCAGAGTTACCTCTCGTTTTCAAGTATGCCCTGTGCATAGAGTTATGATGACAAATAATACATGGTTACAAATACATAGTTACATAGGTGAACATTATATACAAGTCATTGCATGCACAGTTAAAGTTACATAAATATATGTATTTTTATGCTTTGTGATAATTACTTAAGTAGCTATTTTTACTTCCAGGTGTATTGATTGTAGCCATGCCTGATTTGGCTACTAATCTGCCCTCCCTGACATGTAAATCCTGGTAACAGTGCGGGCAGTGTCAGGATCAATCCAGGGTTTTCCCCACAACAGCAAGCAGCTTCCTTGAGTGACAGGGGAGGAGGCAGGCTAAGGGCTGTATTCTGCCCCATCCTGGGCTCAGACCTTGGACCTTCCCCCCAGTACTCAAGGGGCTGCACACCTAAATTTAGTGAGTGTCTCTGCTTCTTGAGAAAGACTGGTATCATGCAGAGGTGCGCAGGGCGGTGGCACCTACTGTCCCTTCCCCTTTGGGGGAGTGAGGAGTGATTACCTAACCTTTGGCTCTATTAGAGAGTAAGGGATGAGTTAGGACTGCCCTTTGTGCCCTAGGCCAGGGGTGGAAGTCCAGAGACCATCTGGAGGTTGGAGACATAATATATCCTGTATATGCTGTATGCTGTTGGAAAATAAAGTCCAGTTGTTATAAAATATACTCCTGTCTGAGTCTGCAATCTATCAGGGGGATTGATAGTGGTAGAGTAGAGCAAAGGTGCACTGCAACTGGAAAGAATCTTGAAGAAATTAGTGTCACGAGCAAACTCCAAAAGCAAAAATGAAGATAATTAATATATAAACTCACTAGGATATGAACATGACAAACGCACCTTGATAAAGTCCTATGGGATGAAACGCATTGGTGCGTTTGTCATGTTCATCTCCTTGTGAGTTTATATATTAAACATCCTCATTTTTACTTTTGGAGTTTGCCCGTGACACTAATATGGTACAGCTACCCACGAAGCCTCACTCGGCCGTAACCCACCACCGGGTTCCCAACATTGTGTCCCAAGAGCCCCACACCCAACCCCAATGTGTGAGACAGCACTGCCCACTAATTTGAGTTGTTGGTTGGTGCACGTGTTGTGGTGAGGTACCTGCTGGGTGTATCCACACCCGGGTGCGCAGACAGGAAGACAGAGTGGGTCCGCTGATCCAGCAATGAGTCCGCCTCCGCATGGGGTGGTATCCCGCTGGAGGGTCCCACCGTGAAGATAGTCTCTGTACCTTGCAGTGGTGGTCTGTTCCCAGACCACAGGCTGCCAGTGCTTCGCAGCGTCGCAGCTGTGTCCCGGAACCTGATCCGCTAACAGGGCAGTGTCCCTGTCAAAGGCCTGTCCCTGTAGCAGCCACAAGCTTACAGGGGAATCGGGGCCTAGCTGGGGCCTAGGAGGAATGTCTGGCCTTGTACAGGGGTCACAGACCCCTGCACACATACAACCTCCCCTATCTGTGTCCCATCTCTGACTCAACCACGCGGTCTGAGCGCGCCAAATGTATTAACTGCAGCAGGAGCTTCTTCAGCTCTTTGGCTGCTCTGTACCTATGTAACTGCAGCACCGCTAAGCCTTCTGGGGGCTGTAGTCTGTAGTCTGTGGGCTATAGTCCCCATGGAGTCTCTTCCTTGTGGCCACCACGTGCGCCTGGCATACTGCGCATGCGCGACTCCCGACCTGATGGCCGCAGCACCAGGAACTTCTCTGCGCAGGAGCGATTCACTAATGGCTGCCGCAACTCCCGGCACTTAACTGCGCATGTGCGACTATGCGCAAGATGGTGGTGCCCTGCTACGAGTGCTACCGGTGACGTGATCGCCTTGCTTCTAGCCCCCGCAGCAACCGGCACCTGCCCGGTGCATCCACTATCGCAGTAGAGGTAAGGGGGGGGGGAGGGGAAACAGAGGAACCGGGGTATATAATTAGTAAAGTTAAAAAAAAAAAAAACGGACCATAGGTGAACATTGCTTTGAATGATATAATCCTGTATTTCTACTTGCATCTCACCAGTGGTGAGATCTCACACAATCTTATACTGTAAGAGCCAAATGCACTGAGCTTCATTAGGTTATTTAACCTAACGTTAACCTAAATTAAGGTCAGGTTATTCGTATTCCTATCCACTAAAGAGAATAACCTAATGTTAATCCAATGGTACTCCTTGAAATTACGTATCGTTAAAATGTACCATTCGTTAATGCTAATGATATGTAAAAGAGGTGTTCCCCCTAACATTGCATATCCACTAATGGCCGTTCAGGTTAACACAGAGAATTAACCTGATGTTAAAGCACAGAGCCGGAAGTGACATGCGGCACGATCGCAAGGCCTAGACTCTCCTCTTCTCTCCCCTTACCTTGTCCTGCTGATGGGTAGGGGGTATAGGCGCTGAGGGGTGGGAAATCGTTTTTCGCCCCTCACTCGCGCGTGCTCAGGTGCGTTAGGTACCCCAGAAAGGCTGAGATCTGAAGCATTCACATCAGGCTGCCTTTGGTTTTATGTGTCTGGTTTTGTTTATATTCCCAGATCTGGTGTCGGTGATCCCTTTGCTGCTCTGCGGTGATCTGCAGTAGATCTCTCACTGCTTGGCTGGTGTTCTGTAAGGTATAGTTTTTAGTTTTATTCTTAAAAGTATTGATGTATGTGGTGTGTTCTCACTACAACTTCTCTCTGATGTTTAGGTCAGTTATAGCATAGTTTGTAACAGATCCGGTTGGGGGGTAAGTGCGGGGTAACCTTGCCAGATGGGGCTCAGTGGTATAGTATAACCTGGTGGTGGCAGGGTTCGCACTCCCGTTTTGCTGTATTTGAATAAAAGCCATGGCAATTGTACCTCCCGACCTTTGTGTGTGTGCTTTATTTGCAGGTATGTTTCAGGGGAGGGACGAGGGAGCAGCAACGCAGAGCCTGAGGTCATGTTCTTAATA